>NC_067399.1:62412943-62712943 GCF_016432865.1 Antechinus flavipes
CATAGCATTTATACTCTTTCTGTTATTGTTTGCTTCCATTTTTGTTTTCTTCCCAGGTTATTTTTACCTTCTTTCTAAATCCGATTTTTCTTGTGTAGCAAGACAGCTGTATAAATATGTATACATATATTGTATTTAACGTATACTTTAACATATTTACCATGTCTGGGATTACTTGCCATCTAGGGAAGGGGATAGAGGGAAAGGGGAAAAGTTGAAACAGAAGTTTTTGCAAGGGTCAATATTGAAAACTACCCATGAATAGGTTTTGTCAATAAAAAGGTATAATTTAAAAAAAAAAACCTTTTACATATAATTTTGATATATTTAACAAAATAAATACAAATACATTTAAAAATAAAAATAGATTGAAAAATCTAAAAAAAAATAGAGTATTAGCAACATTGTGCAGTTATCAATTGGAATTGATTTAGCTCTTTTCTACAATACAATGATTCAAGACAATTGCAAAAAACTCATGATAGAAAATACTCAGACTGAAGCACATTATTTTCACTTTTAAAATTTTTTGTGTTTTTCCTCTTGCAAACTTTTTCTTCTTTTATTAATGTGACTAATATGAGAATACATGATTGCACATATATAATCTGTATCAAATTATTTACTACTTTAGGAATAGAAAATGAGAAAATATTATAATTTTATAAAAAGTAAATGATAAAAATTGTCTTTACATTTAATTGGAAAAAAATAAAATCAGTTTTTAAAAAATATATTGTTGTATAATGCATGGCTGTACACAAAACAGTAATTTGAAAAAATAAAATAAGTTTTAAAAAATTATCAATGCATAGTATGGCTGTACACAAAATAGTATTGTTATTTCCCTCTCCCCCATTCAGAAAAGAGGAAAGCAGGTTAACTGTGTCATATTGAAGTTTTCATTCTAGAGAAGGGTTTCTGAGTCTTTATTGTGTTATGGACCCTTTTGGCAATCTCTTAAAGGCTAGACCTTTTTATAGAATATTTTAAAATTCAAATAATAAAATATATAGAGTTACAAAGGAAACAGGTATATTGAAGCAGAGTCACCAAATACTTTCAAAAAAAGACAAATTCGTAGACTTTGTCAGATTAGGACAATCTTATCAGATTAGGATTCTTATTCTAGGGAATAAAAACCTAGTGATATTGTTTATACTCTCAGATTTGATTCTCAGGAGTAAATTTAATTATTACATGTGTAAATTTGTTTCATTTAAACTAAATTATTAGAGTGATTTTTTAAAAAGTGGAGAACTAAGCATCCATGATATCTTAGTTTCTTTTAATGTGCAGTCTTATATTTAAAATGTTTTATTAATATCTTTTGTTTTTTAAATCATAATCATGTCCTAATATACTTTTCCTCCAATTAAACCTTTAGAAAAAAGAAAAACAATCAAATAAAACCTTTCAACAAATAACCTTGTCTGACAGGGTATATAACATTCTACCCCTATAGTTTCTTATCTCTTTACTGGAAACCAAGGTTGATCATTCCAAAGAATCTGAGTTTAGTTCTTTAAGTTTTCTAGACATTGAGTATGTTCACATCCTGATTCTGATTTTTTTTCACTGTATATCACTACTACAAGACCCTATCAAAGGATATAAACAATTTTCAAAGAAATTAAAACCATTTTTAGTCATATGAAAAAATGCTATGAATCACTATTGCTTAGAGAAATGCAAATTAAGACAACTCTGAGGTATCACTTCATGCTTCTCAGATTGCCTAAGAAAATAAAAAAAGACAATGATAATTGTTGGAGGGGATGTGGGAAAACTGGGACACTACTACATTGTTGGTGGAGTTGTGAACTGATCCAACTTATCTGGAGAGCAATCTGGAACTATGCCCAAAGGGCTATCAGAGCTGCATCCCCTTTGATCCAGCAGTGTCTCTACTGGGTCTGTATCCCAAGGAAATCATTGAAGAAGGAAATGAACCCACATGTGCAAAAATATTTGTAGCAGCATTTTTTATATTGGCAAGGAATTAGAATGAGTGATATCCATCAATTGGGGAATGGCTGAATAAGTTATAGTATATGAACATAATGGAATATTGTTCTGTAAGAAATGATGAGCAGACTGATTTCAAAAAACCTGAAGAGACTTACATAAATTGGTGCTAAGCTAAGTGAGCAGAACCAGGAGAACTTTGTACACAGCCAAAGTAAGGTTGTATGATGATCAACTGTGATGGGTTTGGTTCTTTTCAACAATGATGGCAATTCCAATAGATGTGGGATGGAAAATGCCATCCATATCAAGAGAGAGGATTATAGTGATGGAATGTGGATCAAGCCACAGTATTTTCACCTTTTTTGTTATTGTTTGTTTGGTTGGGTTTTTTTTTTCCCTTTCTTGTATTTTTTCCCCTTTTGATTTGATTTTTCTTGTGCAGCGTGACGAATGTAGAAATATGTTTAGAAGAATTATATATGTTTTATTGTTTGATGTCTTAGGGAAAGAGGAAAGAAAGAGAGGGAGAAAAATTTAGAACACATAAATGTCTGAGGCAGGATATAAACTCAGGAAGATGAGTCTTTCTGACTTCAGGCTTGATGCTCCATCCTCTGTACTATCTCACTGCCCCTAAAGGAAAAGGAGCAATATAATAAAGAATTGTATAAGAAATAATAATAAATTAAGTACTTATAATTAATAACAATGTATTGTGGAATGCATAATATCTTTTGAGCATCCAGTTAAGTATCTATTTTTAGGTGGATTCATAAGAGTTTCTGTGTTCTTTAAAAGAGAAATATGTTTTTATGATTTATATTGTTGTCTTCAAAGGATTGTTATGTAAGAAAAAAAATTCATTGAAACTTTTTTGGCTAAAATAATTGGAGGCCATAAAACATATGTTTTCTTTTAGAAACGAAGACGGATCTGAATTTATTATTGGAATGTCTTAAATATCAAATGGACAACCCATCTTCACAAAAGGAAGCTTTGGTTACTATTTATTCAGTCTGTCAGCAAAACAGTAAGAAAATATGTTAACATTTCATTAGGAATTTTTGTTTAATATTGTTGTATTTGAGTACGAAAATGTGTAATTTTTATATTGAAATGATATGCTGTCATTATTATCATTATAGATTTATTTTATCCTAAGGGAATCACTAGAGAAATGTAATCACTCTTTCATTTTGTTTACAATCCTCTAGGTGATGCAAGTATTTATTTTCGGGAGATTGGTGGTTTGATGTTTGTAAAAAACCTTGCAAAATCAAGTATTCACAACCTGGTAAAAGAAGCAGCCTTATTTACATTAGGAGCAATTGCAGAGTGTAATGGTAAAATGTTACCTATTTATTTTATCATTATTTAACCATTGTAATATATTTCTACAATGTCAGCAAATATTTAAAAATTACATTTTTCTTAGTTTTCATACTATGTGGCTTTCTATGGATAATAGTTTAGTAAAAAAAAAATTCAAAGACTTAAAACTGCCCAGTATAAGAATTTACATACCATAACAATAAACTACTTTTTAACAAGCAATTTTTGCTAAACTAACAGTTTATCATTCCAGCTTTATTTTCCCCTACTCATTCCTTTAAAGCTTATTTTTATTCTTAAAATTAGTTTCTATCTACAGAAATTCAAATGCACATTTTAAAGGATCATATATAAAACTTCAACTTTAACTGTTTACAAATTTTTTATAGTTTGTATATTAACTTGTACGAGGTGATAACAAAAATGTTTTATTTCCATTCCTTCTTCTTAAATCTTTTCCCTCTGTTTTCCTAAGGATGTTGTTGCTTAGTAGTATTTATATCATTATAATCAGAATATATTTTGAATCTACTTTCTTAACTGCATCATTTTACATTTTGTTTCATTTTTCATGTTTGACAGTTCTCATATTGCAGTAATATACCATTATATCCAACCAGCTTTAAATTCCTCTAGTGGCTGGTTCTAGAAATTGTGTTGAATTCATCCACTAATCAAACATGTACTAAGCATCTTCTATTTTCCATTCACTATGTTTAGCAGCTAAGGAGAAACTAGATAGATAAATAAAGCATGTTCTTTTTCCCTTTGGAATTTATAAGGGATGTAGTTGGGTATATCTTAATCCCAAAATTTTTTTTAAAAGCATATTGAATGCTTAGTGGACCTCTGATTTTTCCAGGGTAGAGAGCACCATTTAACAGATCAGCACCTCTTTGCAATTTATAATCTTAATCCCTTGGGGCATGATGAGGTTAGATATCTGACCCAGGATCACACAGACACAAGTATCAAAGGTAGGCCTTGAACCCAAGACCTTTCTGATGTCAGTACCCCCTCCCTTTCCATTCCACCAAGCTGCCTCTCTTATTGTATATTACAATGAGAAAGGAAGGTCCCAAAGGATAATCACTTTTAAAAAGTGGTAGGGAAATAGTCATCAAACTATTGGTACAGCTATACCATAGTTTATATTCTTATTTCCTAATGTGAGATTAAGAGGTTCTCCCTTGATAATTTCTTATGTGCATTGTGTTTCCTAAACACATAAAGATTTTTTTTTTCTGATTTTATTCTGAGTTTTCATTTGTCCAAGTTTTCAGTAAGATGGATTTTTTGGGGGATAATAGAGCCATGAGTATGATTCAAATATACTTGCCCAGGATAGGGATCATTCAAGTCTACCAATTAAATCATTACTAATCAATTAGAAATTATGTCATATAGTTAATCTATGTATTTACAAAAGTAATTGTATAGTTGGGGTTCTTTTGTTAAATAATTATGTTCATTTTATAAATGGTTACTTATGTGAAGTAATTTAAATTTTGTATTTTTTATTTCAGTTTATTGTCAGCAAACTTTGTGCACTTCAGAATTTTTTGAAGACATTATTTGGTTTCTGTCTAAGCATGAATCTAACATAAATTTGAAAAGAATGTCTGTTTATGTGATATTGGTCCTGGTTTCAAATAATAGTAGGTATCTTTTTTTTGCTATTATAGAAAAACATTTTAAAATTAAAATTTAATATATTTTTTCTCAAACCTTTAATTTTGACTCTTCACAGTTTTTTTTTCCCTATAGTTTTGGGTAGTTATAAGAGAGAAATTATGAAACACATATTTTTAATATTAAGGAAAGTCAAATAATGTGGGTTCTTTGTATACACCACATACACACATACACACACACCAATCAATCAACAAGTTGTTTTGTCCATCTAATACGAAGTAACTATTTTAATACTAAATGATTGGCATTGATTTTATCCCTCAATTGATAAGTTGTTTAGGCATTTTTGGAAACATAGTCTTAGAATGTATATTTTCTTAAGGTACTTTATCAAGAATTGAATTTGAGGATTGCTGTATTTGATTTATGAAATTTAAGCTTAATCCCTCTTACTTTTCTTCCTTAAAATAGAACTCACCTAAAGAAGGGTAAATGGGTGATGTAATGGATTTAAAACTAGGGAAATTGGTGTTCAAATTTTAGCTCTTTTACCCATCATTTATTTGGCCTTTTGGGACCTGTTTTTTATTTTTATATATTTATTCATTTATTTTTTTGCTGAGGCAATTGGGGTTAATTGACTTGCCCAGGATCACATAGCTAGAAAGAGTTAAGTGTCTGAGGCCAGATTTGAGCTCAGGTCCTTCTGACTTCAGGGCTAGTGCTCTGTCCACTACACCAACTAGCTGCTGCGGCACCTGTTTTTAAATGACAAGGTTGGACTAGATTATCTTCGAAATAATTTTGACTTTGAATTTTATGATCCTGGCCTCTTTGCTTTATAAATAGAAACAGTATAAAATTAGTACTGGTCATTTTATGGAAGATTGAGAGGATGTTGACATGAACTTAATGCTTAAGTTCTATTTTTGGTTGTTGAAGACTTAGAGAATAATCTTGGTCATCAAAACCATTTTATGCTTATTTTTAGGGAATGGACAGACTCTTGTGAGGGAGACAGGCTGTGTTGGTATCCTGCTTCAATTTTTCAGGTGAGCAGATACAAGATATTTATTTTAAAATAACTGACATTTCAGTCTTAATACATTTGAAGTCATTGGATGTGCTTGCTCCCTAATAGAACAGCTCTTTCCATGTTGGAGATGGATTTGTCAAATGAAACCACTTTCCAGAGTTATCAGCTGTGGTCTTCAGTGTGCAGTGCTTTATGTGCATGTGTAAATAATCCTCAAAACGGTAATGATCTCAAGTATTTAATTAGATAATTTTAGAGGTTACAGTTGGAGCATCTTTTCTCTCTTCCTTCCTTCTATTCAACTTTTCTAAACTTCTGTTTAAGCTGTAAGCTCCTTGAAGACACATGACCATAGCTGCTTTAATCTAGTTTTTCAGTGTCTAACATAGTGCTGTGTTTAATATATGCATAAATGTTTGCTGAACTTAAATTTTAGTTCTAAAAATAAACTTAAAAACAAAAATGAAAGCTTAATTGCTATGTAACTCACACTTCAAATAGAAATTTTTTAGCCAACCTAAAATAAATCATATTTGATCTTATTTTAGATGTCAACCAAAAAATTTGCAGTTCAGTTTTTCAACATGCAAATAAATGGCTGCAGAGCTGTATAAAACCTGAGATAATTCGCCCTCTTTGCTCATTTATTTGCCTGACTGTTGCAAATAACAGTAAGTATTTATTTTATAATTGTTGCACTTAGAATAACAGATTTCTTTTAAGAAGAAACATTTACTTTAGTTCACTAATTTGCTTATAATGTATATTCATCACATACTTGGGAAAATATTGAAGGTGGGGCCACCAGATGGTACAGTTGATGAAGCAACAGCCCCAAAGTTAGGAGGAGACCTGAGTTTCAATCTGACCTCACATACTTTTTTCTTTCTTTTCTTTTCTTTTTTTTTTTTCTTTTCTTTTCTTTTTTTTTTTTGCTAAGGCAACTGGGGTTAAATGACTTGCCCAGGGTCATACAGCCAGGAAGTGTTAAGTGTCTAGGCCAGATTTGAACTAGGTCCTCCTGAGTTCAGGGCTGGTGCTCTAATTACTGTGCCACCTAGCTGCTTTGATCTCAGTTACTTGACACTTACTATGAGACCCTGGACAAGTCACTTAACGCCACCTGTCTTGTTCTACCAAAAAACCTTTCTGTTTCTCCTCCACACCAAAACTCATTTTTCTCTTTCTTATTCAGTCTGTTTCCTTTGTTTTTATCTTTGATACCTTTCCCAGAGCTAGCCCAACCAATCAGGCTCTTCCTGCCACCCCTTATCTTCAGACTTCCTCTACTGGCTCCTTAGTACTACCTACAAATTTGCACAGGTTTCCCCATCCTTAAAAATTCTTTGCTTAATCCTGCCATCCTCTCACACTGTCATCCTATATCTCTCCTGCCTTTCATTGCCGGACTCTGGTACTCGCTGCCCCTACTTCCACACCCCCCGTTCATTTTTCAGTCCCTGACTTTTGATCTCATTATCTTTCTGAAATTGTCATCTCACAAGTTTTAAGCAATATCTAATCTTCAGTTAAATAAATCAGTGGACAATGCCTGGCCATCTTTTACATGGACAAGTACAGTAAGCTACTAATTGATCTGGCTTCCTGTCTCTTTTCCAATCTAGCTTTCACATAGCGATGAAGACTATCTTCCTAAGTACAGTTTTGACCTTGGATCCATCTTGCCTCTAGAATAAAATCCAAAGAAAAGCATAAATTTTAAGGCATGTTATAGTCTGACCCCAACCTAAATTCCCAGACTGATTTCATGTAATTCTCATATTCCAGCCATACTTGTCTATTGCTTTCTCCCTCCACCCCCAGTTTAATGTTTCCTACTTTGTTCTGTGTATTCACACATGAAAAACATACATCATATTTGGAATCAAAAGACTTTTTAGTTTTTAATCTTGGCTCTGGGAAGGGTTCCTCTCATCTCCAAGTCTTGGGAGTCTATGGACATTTATTAAATATTTTTTATGTTCAAGGCTCCATCCTCTACCCTGTGTCTGTGTGACTTGGAGCCAGTAGAAACCTCAGGTTCCTTCCTCTGAAATGAGCCTCTGCAGACCCTTTCCACTTTGCATTTTTGATTCTTTGTTCTGTTCCTAAAATACAGTTCTCATCTCTGCCTCTAAATATCTTTACCTTCTTTAAGGAAGATAGCCAGTGTGTTACGATGGCAAGATCACTGGAATTGAACTCCAAAGGCTTGGTTCCAAATTCAGATTCTCATACTCACTATCTGCATATAAGGTTTTGGACAAATCCCTTAACTTACCTGGGCTCCAGTTTTCTTCCTCAGCATCTCTCCTCCATTTATGTACAGCTTTTTGGTCTATGAGGGGCTTTATCTAAATTAGGACATTTGGTCCTTAAAACAATTCTACTGTGGTAAAGCAAACTATCTTTTGTGGATGAAGACATTGGGGCTCAGTGACTGGGCCAGGGTCATGAAGTCTCAGTATAAGTTTCCTTCTCTGTAGAATGAGGTGGGAAAAGGGAGGGTATTAGTTTTAGTTGACTTTTAGAGTTCTTTCTACTTTTATACTAGAAGGGGGAAAAACTAGAAAACTCAATTATTTTGTAAGAGTATTCCATCAAATATATCTTAAAAAGATTTATATGCTTTAAGAAAAGCACCTCATAGACCAAAAAGCTGTACATAAATGGAGGAGAGATGCTGAGGAAGAAAACTGGAGCCCAGGTAAGTTAAGGGATTTGTCCAAAACCTTATATGCAGATAGTGAGTATGAGAATCTGAATTTGGAACAACAATGCTGGCCTGCATTAATGTAGAATTATTAATGGCAATTATTTACATTCTAAGGTATAAAAGGACTAGCCTTGTTTCAAACATGATTCTGTAAATTGTAATTAGTGGATACTACTCTCATGAGGTTTTTGCTTTCCCTTTGAACCTTAGAATTCAACTTAAAGGACATGGATATAGGATGGCATATTGTCAGCAGATTGGTGAGAAATGGAGAATAGTAGAACTGCTGAGCTTGTATAGTATGACACTTTCTCACTTTGCAAGTCTGTGTTCTTTATTTGAGATATACTTTTAAAAAATTGATGAAAGCTCATTTTTTATAGTCATGTAGATATTCCTTTTGAAGCCTAACTTTTATCAAAATCCTCTTGAATTCTTACCTTGTCCTGGAAATTTTTCTTATAGTTTCATTTCCAAGTGTAGAAAATTTTGAAAAGATTCTTCTCCCTTATTTAAATCTTTATATTCCTTAAGAACACTATAGTAAAAATAGTCTTGTTTCTTTAATTATACTTGTAGTTAATTCATGGAAGTACAGTTGTGCTGGGGAAAAGGAAGTCATGGCAGAATAATAATTAGTGACCACACATGTAACTAAATCTATAATTAGATCCTCACTTTCCTCAGCTAGGAAGCCATTCCAGAGAGTGTCAGCAGGGGAAGGAAAAAACATTTGGGCAAGAATAGACCAGTAAGCCAGATTCTGGACTTAGCAAAAAAAAAAAAAAAAAAAAAAAAAAGGTGTCTTTCCCCACTAGAGAACCAATTACTTATTGGGTCATGGTGGCTGTATTTGCAGAGAATATTAGAAAATAAATATATGTTACAAGATTATTAAGAATAAATGCTACTTACTTCTATTTCTTAATATAGTAATGATATATTCTGAGAATTAATAAGAACATTAACTAGAATAGGTGGAATGAAAGAAATGTTCTTGGACAGAAGTTTATTACTTTGTCCTATGTTTGGACTTATTGGAATCATTATTGTTGGTCATTCATTTCAGTTCTAGCTGACTCTTCATGACTCCATTTGGGATTTTTTTTTTTTTTTTTACAAAATTACTGGATAGTTTGTTATTTCTTTCTCCTGCTCATTCCTTCTCTATACCCAGAAGAACTGAAGCAGAGTTAAGTGGCTTGCCCAAGGCCACACAGCTATTGTCTGAGACCAGATTTGAACTCAGGAAGATGAGTTTTCCTGATTCCAGATCCAGCCTCTATCCACCATGCCACCAAGCTTCCCTAGGATTGAATAAATTAGGAACAGACAAAATGGGCAGATTGATGATTACAATAGCAAACTAAATAAGTGAATCTATTAATTGTGATTCTACTATTGTGAGTCCTTTAAATTTGGGACTTCCAAGCTCACCAAATGAACCTCCCTAGAGAAGTAAAGAGAAAATATTTCTCTACAGTAGAAGAAAAAATGATCTACCTAACATGCTTGTCGAAAAGCACATATATGTTTATACATATATACATATATATGTATGTATGTATATATAATTTAAGAATTTATTTGTAATTGATATGTGCATAAATGTTATTACAAGGATTTTCTTCTACATTCCAATTCAAGTTCAATTCAACATTTATTAAGCACCTATCACCACTGAAGATTTTTGAATCAGGGAGTAACATAATGAAATTTTGCCTTATGAAGATTTGGGTGGGGGGGGACATCTGTCTTAGGAATGGATCAGAGATAGTGATGGTAAGGACATTAATGAGAATACTATTGCAGTTATCTTAATGCATTTAGCATAATGTCTTCTACAAAGAGAAGCATCTGGAGAATCTCACCATCTATAAGGTACCCCTCTTAAATCTGGACACCACATTAGACATCTTTCCTCACAGTGGTAAACACCTTTGGAGAAACATAATCCCTTGTCTTATGCCTTTCTTGATATTAATATTGGAGGATCACTGACTGAAATCAGAGGATCACTGCCTTTCAAAGACTCTTGTATAGTTCCTATAAATATAGGAACTCCTGGTTGGAGAGAGCTTTTACTGTGTCATTTTCCTGTTTCTATTGCAGCCTTTTTTGTAGTCAGTAAGCATAGTGAGATTTTTGGATTTACTGTCCCTTTCAGGCAAAATTGTGTGTCAGTAAAGATATGATCAGCTATAGAATTTCATTTGTAAAAAGATTGCCTATTTCTTTTTCATATTTATGTCAAGGATGTCCTTCATTTCAGTACTGACTGACCTTGATTAAGTGGTCATATTTTTACTTTAGAATATTAATAGAGAATTCTCATTGATCATATTACATTTGAATAAATAGGTAAGCCAGAGAAATTATTTTTACAAAAATTTCTAGTAGTGAGAAAGCAGATATATGGGTCTGAATTCCTGGCTGTTTTTTTGATCACACTTTTTAAATAGCAATAATATCTGCTTTTTTTTTTCAGAACATTTGGTAATCTTCCTTGCTTTTAGATACCTTAAATCTTTCAGGATCCTTAAAATGGTCTCATCTATAGAGCATGGATGTTTCTCTATATATATGAGCTACTCTAGCTGCTCTTTCTACTTTTCTTTAGTGCCATTTCTATTTTTTCATGTAGCACACAAATCTGGTGATTTCATTCCTATATTTTAAAAAATTCTTATTTTTATTGCTCTTTTGTTTTTTTTTTTCTTATCACCTTCATTTCTAAGTATATTTCTATCCTAGGAGTTATCTGTTGTAACAAAAATGAAAAAGAGGAAAAAAGCAATTCATCAAAATCAACACCTCAACTGTATCTGAAAATTGATTTGGGAAGGGGAAGGGAGTTATCTCAATCAACCCTGACTTTGCATCTAAGAATTGGATGGACCTTTTCTCTCCATAAGATAGACAAAATGCTAATTTATATAAGCTTCTTCCTTCCAGGATCTCTTATTGCCTTAGGATATCATAAACTTATTCTTTCTCAAACTGCAGAGAAGGAATTGAGTCAGCAAAGAAGTTGGATCAGGCATATTCAGCTTGGTATCTGAGATGATCATCTTAGATGGAATCTTGGTGGCATATAGGCTGAAATATTTCATTTTTAGGAATTAGTAAAGTAGGTCAGAATAGAGAGTGCCTCTGTGTGATGCAAGAAATTCAGAGGAGAGGAGTCCTATAAATCTGAGTTCTCATTGGGATTGGATTTGAAACTTTAGCCTTCTAGGCTGAGGGGTGGTAAAAGAAAAATGGGTACTGGAACAGGGTTCTCTGTACAAAGTCATAGTGGTTCTACAGATGAAGAAGAACTTTTGAAGAAAAGGGTCTCCTAAGCCCTAAGAAATGCAGGGCAGAAGGGGACATAGGTACAGTTGTGGCCCCCACCAACTTGGGCTCTTGGTGTAGTTATAGAGGACTGAAGCATGGTGGTTTTCCCAAATAAGAGCTAGCATTTATATAGTACTTTAATTTCTTATGTCATTTTATCCTTGCAACAAGCCTGAGAAGTAGGCATTATTATTATCTCCATTTTATAAATGAGAAAACTGAGGCTGAAAGAGATTAAATTACTTGGCCAGGTGTCCTGGCTAAGGAAGTACCTGAGGCAATTTTTGAACTCAGATCTTTCTTCAAATCTAGCACTTTATCCCCTATGCCATTAGCTATCTAACATTGGTAAATTGGTACAAGTTAGTGGGTTTCAAGGTGAAGAAAGTCTCTAAAATCTAAGAGAGAAATGTAATGTTAGAGAAACTGAGGCAAGATAGAGATTAGAGAGTATTTAATAATTTATTTAAAAGGGAGAGATTTACTGGGACCAAATGGATCCATGGTTTGGTCCCAGGGCTGAATGAGACTATCATCCAGCAAACAATGTGAGTTCTCAATGACATAAAATACACATGGCTCAGACTCAGGGGGTAGACTAAGGCAGGGGCGTAGTCCGGAAGCTGAGACAGGAACGGGACTCTGACAGGGTGGGATGAGCCACCGGAGATGGGAATGACATAATAGGGGGAGGCACCCTGGAGATGGGGAGAGGCATCTTAATAAGACAGTCTCTGATATTCTGATAGGTTGGGATGGGGAGAGGCTTTCTAAAACATAAGATCTTTTATCCTTATCAAATATTCTGATTAAGAGGAAGGGGTGGTTTCGCAGGACAATTATAAACTGAGGCAGAATACTTAGGGAAACTGAGGCAGGACTGGGTCAGGATAATTAGGGAAACTGAGTAAGGACAATAAAAGATAACAGTGGCATAACATTGAGAGTTCTTCTTCTATGTACCACCCTCCCCCCCCCCCATCCGCCTCACCAGCTCTCATTGCAGGCAAATGGCTTCCTTTAACTGTCATGCTTGTTCAACATTTCATTGACTTGTGAACTGCTTTAAAATAAGTATGTGAAAAAGTAACTGCTATTATATTTAGTGTATAAATATGATAAAATCAAATTAACTTTATTTGGTTGATAATAAGGTGCTAAGATCTTATTACTTTATTTTCTGAGTATATGTGCAGGAGTATTTCATATCTATTGGTGGATTGGCCGTATTATCTGAAGTTCTGATAAAGCTGGAACATGATTCCCATGACAATGTGGCCAGTGCTAAGCTGGCCGTGGTGGTAACCAAGACCCTGGATGCCTGCATTGCTGACAATCGTGAGTGACAGAATCCAACATCTATGTTTCACACTTCAGAATGGCAATTGAGAGATGAACTTTATGTTTGGTGTCTGAGTGTTGGCAGTGGTAGAGAAGTTATTCATGCTTTGTTGAACCAAAAATTGATGTGAAATAAAGGTTTCATGATAGTAACTAAATGCTAAAAAGAACAAGAGGAAGGGTCTGTCTATGCAATTTATGCTCTCCTTACTTATTTGGTGTGAATATAAGTGTAGTACTTCTTAATAAGTGGGATTAGTCAGAGCATAATTCAGTTAAATAATAAGTTGTTTAAGTATCTGTTTTCTATAAGACACTGCTAGGTACTAGAGCTACAGTAATAAAAATGAAACATTTTCTCCTCTTGAAGAGTAAACATTCTGCTGTGGATTCAACATCAATTTTGTATTAATTGCATCCCTGTGTGCCTTGCTCTTTGAGTTAGAGGAAAAAAGTGAGATAGTCTTTGCTTCCAGGGAGTTTCCATTCTCTGAGGGAGAAATAGTGTGTATTTAGATAAGTAATTGTGAAGTGTATGTGTTGGTGGGAGAGAGCACAAATAGTGCATCTGGAAAGATTGGGCTGCAAATGGTATTAAAGCTAATCCTTGAGGGATCCCAGGAAATGGAGAAGAGAAAGGACAAAATTGCAGGCATAGATAGACCTGGAGATAGGAGGCAGAATGTCACACGTAAAGAATAGCACAGAGGCCATAGAGCATGAGGGAGGAATGACTATGAAATACAGTCTGAAAAATAGACTGGAGCCAGATCGTAAAATGTTTTAGGTTTCAAACAAAGGGGTTTGTATACCTTATCCTAGAGAAAAGGAGGCGGGCCATGATTAGATTGTGCTTTAGGTTTATCACTTTGGCAGCAGTGTAGAGGATGGGTTGGCAAGGGGAGAGACTGAATGCAGAAAGATTAGAGTGCTATTGTGGTAATCCAGGCAGGAAGTGATGAAGGTCTGAACTAGGGTAATGACTATGTGATTTTTCAAGAAGGGTACAAATGAGAGGCAGAGCTGGAATTAACAAAGCTTGTCTACAGGATGCATTTCTGTTCATTTTCTAATTAACAGCATTAACAGAGCATTGTTATTGTTGTTGTATGTCCTTTGTTCTTGAAAAGGGCCAATGACATCAAGAAGATGATGTCATGGCTTGCAAGTAAATTGGATTTAAGTGAGGATTGCCAGCAAAGTCATCAGTCTCACCTTCTCTGGAGCTATCTGGGTCCAGTGGCAAGATAGAGTTCAGTATGACTGGAGATGGCCCTTAATGCAGTACCTGGCCAATAACTATATTACATCTAAATATATAATTGATAATTTTTATTTGGATTATGTGTCAGACAGTAACAGACATGATTAATTCCTATCATCTTGAAACTTCAAATATTTTGAGCATGAATTGAGGAGTAAGAAAAATCAGTATAAGCTTCCTGTTTCAGGAATTCAGCTAACAGGAAAAAAAGTTGCCATTATTTGAATTGTACTTCACGATTATCTGAATTGGGCATCAAAGAAAGGAAAGAGAAAGCTTAACAATTTGCTATAGTGGTTCAGTGATTAAAAGTCTTATTTTTAGAAACTAATAAAGTAATGTGGCTTTGTAGTATGTGTGTTTTAAACCTGAAGTTTTAGTTTTGGATTTAAAGACCCCATCTTGGGCTCTCTTCACTTTTCTCCTTGCATGTTCTTGCTAACCTCATCAGCCCCTGTAGGTTTAAGGATCATATCTTTGCAAATGACCCCTAGATCTCCATATTCAGTCCCAGCCTCTCCCCTGAGCTTTGATCCCCACATCACCAGATGCCTATTTGTTGTGTTATTTCAGAATGGATGTCACAGAGACATTTTAAAGTCTACAAGACCAAAGCAAGAGTCCATTATCTGTCACTTTCTTCCAAACTTTACTATTTCTGTCAAAAATCCCCACTGTTTCTTTTGTTTTTCTATTTACTACTTCAGTATTATCCTCAGCTTCTCAGTTTTCCTTACTCCCCCTATCCAATCAAGTGCCAAATCTTGATTTTTCTACCTTACTAACATCCTTCCCTTTGCACATTCACAAATCATCACCCTAGTCCAGGCTCTCATCACTATTCACTTAGATTATTACTGTGATCTCCTAATCAGACTCCTCATCTTCCAAGAAAATCTATGATATTTTCCTAAAGTCAAATTGATCATTTTACTTCCTTATCCATTAATAGCCAGTGTCTCTGTAGTGCCTCTACGATAAAATATAAACTCTTCTGACTTTTAAATAAATGTCTTCGTCTTTCATTTTATAGTTAGAGAAATTGAAATTCATGGCAGCTAAGTCACTTGACCAAGGTTACTCAGCTCCTAAGTGGCAAAGCCTGGACTCATAGGATGTTAGAACTGCAAGGGATGATAGAATAATCTCATTTAGCTCCCCTATTTCAAGAGGAGGGGAAGTGAATTGCCCAAAGTCATTTCATTGGTGAAGAACAGAATGAGAACTTGAAGCCAGGATGTTGTTAACTGTCAGGCCAGTATTCTCTGTACCCTATTGTTTCTGGGTCTACTAATGGTTAATGAGAGATATGAAAGTTGGAAGGAATTACTGTCAGAAAGCAGCCTTCATTATTAATAGTGTGATCACGACTTGGTCACACATTTCTGATGCTGAGATTTCAGAAGCCCGGCCAGATTAAGAAGAATATGTTATCATATAATCTGTATGACATTTATCATGCAACAGGATTCCCAGTAACCAGATATCCAGATGTTCAGATGAGCCTGAGAGAGAAAGTTTTCTTTGTTCGGAGGATAACCTTCATAGTGGGCTTATGGAAAGAAGTTTCATTCAGGCAGCTATGACTCTCTACACGCTTCCAGAAACCTAGAGGAGTTAGAGAAAGCTTAGAAAAAATAGGCAATATACATCTGTTTGAAGTTATCTAATTTTTAATATTTCTTTTTTGATCTTCTACACCTATAGCTGCTGTTGGGGTAGTATTAGCCAAATATCACATTGTCTCAAAGCTTCTGACACTGCTACTTCATGAGAGTCTGGATTCAGGAGAAAAGTTTAGCATTATTCTTACACTTGGCCATTGCACAGAGGCTTGTGGTAAGTATAGGGTTTCATTAATGAACTTGATAACATTGATGATTAGGAAAGCATTTCCTACTTTTGTTCCCCAGGAAGCCTGAATCAGCATGGAAGAGTGGCAAGAACCCTAGACTTGTAGCAGGAGTCCTGATTCAAATCCTGACTTTTCTTATAATGTAGAATGAAATGATCTTTAGGGTCCCTTCTAACTGTAGAATATTTCCTGGCCCGCATTCTCCTGAGAATCTCCACAAGATTTTCCTGATCTTTAACAGATTCACATCCTGTCAGTTTCTTTTTCTTTATTTTGATTCCCCCATTTTAGATTTGAACTGGATATTTCACTGGAATATTGTCAACAGAAAATAAAATTGATATGACATGTTAACATGTTTCCAATCTGATTAGCCAACTGGAAGTCAGATTGTGCAATAAGTTGATAGATGCTAGATCTGAAGTCAGGAAGATCTGATTTCAAATCCTACCAAAAAAATTATTAGCTGTGTGATCCTGGGCAAGTCACTTAAAACACTGTCTGTCTCAGTTTTCCTCATGTAAAATGGGGATAACAATTAGAGTCTTTTTTTCAAGATTGTTGTGAGGATCAAGTAGGATAATGTTTGCAAAGTTCTTTGCAAACCATAAAGCACAATAGAAATTATAAGTATTATTTTATAAGAAAGAATTTAAAATAGGTTTAATGAACTATAAATTACAGTGTGGTTTACTTATAGGACTCTTAAAATTTCCATCTTTTCAAATGGTTATTCAAACTTAGAGATATAATTTCAGAAAACAAAAACAATAAATATCAAATATAAATAAGTGAAAAACTTAAAATTGTAGGGAAAATATAATAGAAGGAAAAAGTAAAGAATTAAGAAGAATGATTATTGTTCATAAGATATTTATCAAGTATTTTGTTAAATATATTTTAGAAATTTTATTTATATAAATCTAACTTCCTTACAAAGTATTAACCACATTATTTTAACAGATATTTACCATGAGTTTATGTGTGCCCAATGTTGTGCTTAAAGCTATGGGACATAAGAATAACAGAAGATATATTCCCTGTCCTTGTTTATAGTCAAATAAGGTAGACAAGACTTGTACACGCAAAATAAAAACATTTTGAGCAATGTAAGCCAGAAAGCATAATGAAGTTTAAAGTTATGTTTAATTCTAAGTATTATTGGAATTCAGAGAAAATAGGAGGCTTAAAGTGGGTAATAATTAAATTGATGCATTAAAACTTGAACATTTTTTTAAAGTGACTTGCCCAAATTTGGAACTTTACTAAGAACAAAAACAAGTAGACTTTGGTCATATCTCATTCACAGCCTCAATTTCCTCATAAAATTAGGGTAATTGGGGTGATAAGGTTAGATAAAATAGTCTCTAAATCCTTTTGCGCTCCTGATCTTGTCTTCCTAATGATTATAAAAGATCTCTAGGTTCTATTCCAACCTCAACATTCTATCATCCTGTGATTGTTATAAAATTCTAAAATTCTTTTGAAATGTGTTTAAAAGTTCAAAAAAATGTCGTTTTGATTTCATAATACTCTACACTAGATTTCCTAAAACATCTGCTCTTTAGACTACTTCCAGAACAGCTGTGCCATTTCTGTAACTATAGAATTTACAAAGCACTTTACATATGGAGTCTTATTGGCTCCTCAGAGCAACTGTGATGTAGAAAAGGCAAGTATTATTGTTCACATTTTATATTTTCCCAAGTGAGTTCTCACTGTAAGTTTAGGGTAGAGTTGGGACCAGAACATAGGTATCCCAATTCAGCTTCAGCCTATTTATGTACTATTACAATGACTGAGGACACTTTTAAGATTCTCCATCTCGTTTATTTTTGACTTCTGATAGTAATACTAATTAAGAAATGCACAAAGAAATGCAGAATGTGGAGAAACAATGGACTGAAAAATACAGATTGAATTGTATTAGCCTGATGGAATTAATTTTGCATGTTTAATAAAAAATTGGATAATTTAGTATTTTTCTCTGTTAAGAGATGACTTTATCATGGGATGACTCCTTATTAATATGTCATTGAGAGATAGAGAGAGTACCTTAGGTTCTCAGAAGTTGTGTCAATGGATCACAGGCTCTGTCTAGACCATTCATTCTGGAAAAACTTAGAGTACAGAGGTATTGGATAATGTGGTTTTTTTCCCGCTTACAGCAAATGTTGAAGACCATTTGTTCAGTTGTAGAGGGTCTGTGACATATTATTAGAAAAACTTTTGAAGCAAGTACAGCAATCTGTACATGTGTATGTAATATATATGTAAATATACATATAAGTATACATAAGTATAAATATATCTTAATAACCTTAATAATAATAATCTTAATAACTTAATACACACATTTATGTTCAAAAGTAAAATGTTATCATTTGATAACATATTTTTAGAGGAAAGATTATGTATATTATATATGTATATAGGTATACTTTTTTCCTTTAATTTTTTTGTAATTTTAGTGAACAACATTTTTAATTAGAAGAAATCTTCTGTATGATCTATTGGAAATTCTTGGAACTGCTTGATATTTCTGTTATAAAACATTAAAGTGTGGTTTAAATTGTTTAATGATAAAATAATTTATTGTCACAATTTTATTTAAAATAATATATTCCATTTATAGAAGAGAATCAGCTTCAATTGTTTAAGAACAATGGTCTTCCATTAATGATCCAAGTTTTAACTGAATCACAGAATGAGGAACTAAACAAAGCTGCTACCTTCGTGCTGTACAACTGCAAAAAAATCAGTAAGTTTATTCTTGAGTTAAAAAACAAATCCAAACACTCTTCCTGGTTTTATAAAGATTTATTTGCATATATGTTGGTGGTAAGGAAGAAAAGCCTTAATAACTTCAAAGCATTGTATTAATCTGAGCATAATGTGATGGAAAAAACATTGACTTGGGAGTCAGAGGATCTGAGTATGAGAGGGTTCTTTGGAATTCAGTTTGTTAAAGATATTGATTTCTTCTAATTCTATAGGATCCTATGAAGCATTTGGGGATCTTTATTCCAGAGAAAAGAAGATTTAGGAAGAATCATGGCAGTTGTCTTCTCATTTTAAAAGATAACATGTGGAAAAGGGATTATCTATTCTGCTTGGCCACATAGGACAGAACCTGAATGCTTGGGTGGAAGATGCTAAGAGGAAGATGTAGGCTCAAGCTATCAGAAAAAATTTCCAATTAATCAGAGCTATCCAATTATAAGTAGAATGGGCTATCTCTCTAAGATTTCTCACACTCACTACCTCATTCTCTGAAGACTTGTTCAGATAAGAGCTGAATGATCACTTGTTAAGTATGTTCTAGGAAAGTGCACTTCCCTTCATTGTCAGTGGTTTGTAGAACATTACCCATACAGGCAGACTAAATTGATTTGTTATTTAGTTTTGTTGATGCTTTTTTTTTCTCCTTTACTATCTTCTGTTATAACGTTTGCCAGGATATGGGGGGAAAGGATAGCTATATTTAGAAATGAAGATGATATGAAAATAAAAGATAGCATTAATTTCTTTTATTTTTTTAAATAATAGCTTTTCGTTTTTCAAAATATATGCAAAGATAGTTTTCAAAAACTTTTCTCCCTCCCTCCCATCCTCCTCCCTTCCCTAGACAGCAATCAATCCAATATAGATTAAACATGTGTAATTATTCTAAACATATCTTCACATTTATCATGCTGCACAAGAGAAATCAGATCAAAAAGGGGAAAAAATGAGAAAGGAAAAAAAACAAGTAAGCAAACAACAACAATAACAACAAGAAAGGTGAAAATACTATGTTATGCTCCACATTCAGTCCCCATAGATTTCTCTCTAGATGCAGATGGCTCTCTCCATCACAAGTCTACAATAGTTTCTTTTAAAAGAAGATACTGGGGCAACTAGATGGTGCAGTGGATAGAGCACCAGTCCTGAGGACCTGAGTTCAGACACTTAACACTTCCTAGCAGTGTGACCCTGGGCAAATCACTTAACCCCAATTGCCTCAGAGGAAAAAAAAACAGAAGAAGAAGAAGAAGATATTTAGGTTCATTTTGAGGCTAGAGTAGATGACTTCTGAAGTTCTTCTTAATTCTGAGATTCTTTGATTTTGTGAAATGCCTCCTCCTCTATGAAGTCTTTCTGAGATGTTGTTGTTGATAATGATTTTCCCCCTCAGACTTCATTACAACCATTTCTATAGTGTACTTATCATATATTATTGTGTCATTTCAAACAATTTTCTTTTTTGTAAGGACTTATTGAACACCAGTAATAAAAAGCATTTCAACATGGAAAGAATAAAAAAAAGAGAAATTATATGAAACTGAATTATTACCTATAAGTTCTTTTTCTCCCACTACATATATTTTTCTGTATAATTTAAATTTAACATAGCACTTTCAACATTGCCCTGTTTTTATTTTTTCCTGAATTTCCTTTTGCTCTCTTCTGTTTATTTTTTTAATAACTCATTAATGCTCTTTCTTTGTTTTCTTCCTTTTTGAAATAATATCATTATCCCATGTTCATTTCCAAATTTCCCCCAAGAAAGAAAAATAAAAGTCACAAATAAATATGACCACTTGAGAATGACTTGGTCTCATAACTATTTATATATATCTCATTTTGCTAATAAATTTTGTCTTATCTAAAGTGTTTTATCTCCTTCTCCCATTAAATAGTATTCTGTGTACTATAACCACGTGTTAAATGCTTATTGAGATGTTTAATGTAAAATGGAAAGGTGGTTGATGAGTAGCTGAACTTTTTTTGGCTTTATTGTCTAGTTAAATCACTAAGATGATTAAACTTAGTAGTAAGTAATAAATTATCCACTTTTTTCTGTTTTATAAAAGCAGAGAAATTATCTCTAAACCAAGAAGCATTTTCTTCTGATATGAATGAAGCACAACAATTGAAAGAATTTAAAGTGAGAGAGAGGAATATTGAAGACTTCTGGAAGAAAGCAAAAGAAATTTTTCACAGAATAAAACAGCTTGAGAATAAAGAAAATGAGGTCAGCCATTATTTTTAGTAACATAAAACTTCTTGAAAAGATTTTGTTGAGATTGGAGGCAAAAATCCTTTCTAGATGAAGTCCATTACAAGTAGGAGAAATATGAGCATCTAAAACATGATTAAAACTTTTCATTTGAAAATATAGACCACGATAAAAGGAAACTTTCAGAGGAGAGAAGTGAAGAATTAGTAATGAGAATTAAATAAATAATTTAAATCTTTCACTATATGTATACCTACAGGTATGCATATGGTTATGCATGAGTACGTGAATATACTGTGTGCATGTGTGTTAAATACATATGGAAGGATCATACATTCAGAGTTAGTAGGAACCTTAGAGATGATCTTGTCATCCTAGTCTGCCCAAGATTAAGTTGTTTATTGGTAAAAGTGACAGAATTCCAACTTGCATCCTCAGTCTTCATAGCTTATAGTCTCCATACTACCTTATGAGGCTTACTTAGCTATATCTATACACACACACACACACACACACACACACACACACACATATATATGTATGTATATATATATATATATATATATGTGAATGTCTGTATGTAAGAGAGAGCTATTCTTCCTCTTCTTTAGTGTTAATATACCCTTAGTCAAAGCATTAATCTTGCTTTTGCCCAGGTTGAAAAGGGTTTGCTTTAATGTTCATTAAAAGACCCATATTCTCAGTGACTGTTCTCCACTGGGAGAGACACAAAGATAAATAAGGCAGTAAGCCCTTGGGGTGTGCTAGGTATAAGGGCCCAGACCTCTCATTTAAAGAAGTTGAGTCACTATTTAAAACAACAAACAAATCTCTGCATTCCCCCCCCCCCCAATTTCTGAAAGTAATGAAAGAAAGTAAAAGATATTTTTGAAGGTTAAGACCTTGAACCAGGCTTGGCAGGAGCACTTTCTGCAGAAGTTCTATAGAGCTCGCTGTGCATCCCTCTATTTTCTGGATTGGTACCTTGTAGGCCCCCAGAGCACTGGTAGACATCTCTGGTTGTCTGGAAGCTCCTTCTTAGATTTAGCAGAAGTCAGCTTCCCCCTTATAATACAGAGTAGCTCCCATTCCATCGGGGTTTTACATTTTATCAAGCACTCACCTCACAACAACCTGTGAGATAGGAAAGGTGAACATGGGCATCATCCTGGTATAAGTGAGGCAACAGGCTCAGAGAGGTGTGCCGCCTTGTCCTTGGTCACACAGCTAACAAGACTTGGAGCCCTTCCCATTACTTATAAAAATGTATTTCTGTTATACATTGCAGAATTGCCTATTTCTT
The DNA here is from genome assembly GCF_016432865.1 of Antechinus flavipes. Taxonomy (NCBI): domain Eukaryota; kingdom Metazoa; phylum Chordata; class Mammalia; order Dasyuromorphia; family Dasyuridae; genus Antechinus; species Antechinus flavipes. Next base: position 62,435,738 of record NC_067399.1, read on the forward strand.
ATATAGAAGATGTAAGGAAAAGCAAAATATGGATATATCTTCTTGGAATTATTTAATTGCCTTTTTTTTCTATTACAGGAGGAAACAGAAAAAATAGAATTGATTGGTGATCCTTTTCCAGGGAACTTAAATACCCAAAATACATCAGAACACTCTAGGATGGATAGCACTGACATAGGTGCTAGTGAGGAAAAAAAGTGCCCCCAAAAGCAGCATCAGCCTCCGAGTTGTGAGCCAGCTGCTACAGAGCAGTGTGAAGCCTCTACAAGGCATGAGTCCCAGGACCCAGTGTGGAGTGGGAAGGCAAATCCAATCAGCACTTCTGATAAAGAAGGTGGGCTGGCCAACGCTATGAGCACCACCTGTGTGCCATCGACTGCCAGTGCCCCCAGAAGTCACAGCTCGTGCAAAGGAGCTATCTGTGAGAAAAGGGCTTTGAACCTACAAGCCAGGTATTGTATAGAAAAGGTCCCCTCAGCCAAAAGCAGTGAAGCAGCCATGTGTGATTGTGATGTGACACATCCCACATTCTGACTGCTTCTATGGATCTGTGATGTCACGGAGTTTGGTATTGCCGGCACCTGTGCAGATCCCAACCCACTCATCCTTTCTCCTTCTGTGACACAGTTCTCCCTCCAACACTCTGGGGGCTTTCCTTTAAATCATTTGACATCACTTGGTATTGTATAGTTTGTGGGCTCTCCGTTTATAATCTGCTCATTTTATCACATGACCGATTCAGCCCCTTTTCTAATCACATAATACTTTGATTTAATATTTCGTGTAGCTTTGGTTATATAATCAATTCATAGTTGGTAATATCCTATGGGGGCAGCTAGCAGTGCAATGCATGGAATGCTGGGCCCAGAGTCAGAAGACTCCTCTTTCTGAGTTCAAATGTATTCTCAGACACTAGTTGTATGATCCTGGGCAAATCACTTAACCCTGTTTGCTTCAGTTTCCTTATCTTGAAAATGAGCTAGGAAAAAAATGGCAAACTGTACCACTAACTGTATCAAGAAAACAATTGACTCTCATCCAAGAGTCAGACACAACTAAAAAGTGATTGAACAAAAAATATGCTGCAGTCTATATCTACTAGGCACCTCTCCTTTGCTTTTTGGATAACTATTAATTTTGACTCCTCAGAGACTGTAGTTAGTATTCCATGATTTATAACCCTATGGCATAATTGGAAGCCTGTAGGCATTACAAAGATTAGTTTTTATTTCTGTAAAAAGCCTGGGGTTATTGAAAGCACTGCACAATTTCCCAGATTTAATCCTGCTCACCCATTTCTCTTATTAAATTCTGGCCCAGCTCATCATCTTAAGTGTGTGTCTTTGATATGTTGGCTGGCCTTCCCACTGTACATCGGTATCTGCAACAATGGAGAACTTTTATCTCCTTGGTTTTTCTCTCTGGGTAGTTTGGCAAAACCCTTAAATGCTTCTGGAGGCTCTACATCATTTCAGGGATTGAAGTGATAGCACAGAATCCTCAACAGGAAGTAGAAGCTGGGGTACTCACAACTAACTGTGCTGGTACGGTTTCATGGCTTATCTCCCTAATCTAGGGAAGAATAGGCATCAATGAAGCCATTAAATCAGAGCCAGTTTAGCAATGTTTACTCAAAGATGCTTCCTTATAGGGGGAGAGATTTGTGGGCATTAGACAAAACAAATTTTCTTTGCTCTTATGTACATAGTTCATACCTGAAATAATGACATCCATGAGGCCTTTCCCAATTCCCACAGTAGCTAGAGCCTTCCTATTCCCCAAATCATTTTCTGTTTATTTTGCTTAAATTTATATAGGTACATATTCTCTACCCCTGTGAAGTGCAAGCTCCATGAGAGCAAGAACTGTTATTTTTGCCTTTGTATTCCCATGACTTGGCAAGGTTTAAAACATGAGTATATCTAGAACTTTTTTTTTCTTAATTTTTAGTCCCTAGTCAGACCATTTGAATTTTCCTGTTAACTGTTATCTATTTGGCTGTGTGTGTGTGTGTGTGTGTGTGTGTGTGTGTGTGTGTGTATGTGTGTGTGTGTGTGTTTTCCTGGCTATTGTCTCCAATTTTTCAAATAAGAGCCAAGAAGACTTCCTTGTTGCTGGTGGGTGGGCAAAATCAAGGAGGAGGAAGTAGTTTTATCAACTGATGCTGAAGTATTGTTTATTGGATTTAGAGTCGGAGGTGGTGATTAGGGTCACGTAAGTGGTAAGCTGAAGGGTATGTTAGGGTAAGTGGTAAGCTGAAGGGCTGGCATCCAGTACTCACTTTGCTGCACCACCTCACATTCCAGACATAGTCATGGTGGCAAGTCCTGACCACTCCTTTCAATGTCCTGACAAGATGCATGTTCTGAAGGTACCACTTGAATTTTTTTTTCTGATCATTTCCCTTCCTTTCTCTCATTTTAACTTGATCTTCCCTATATTAAAATGTTGAGCATCAAGAGGAAAACACTATTTGGTTTGTTCTAGCCTCCCTACTTCTCACGGTGGCCAGAGTCTTCAAACATACCCACCTTCTTATCCCTCTCTTTTAGCCTTAGTTCAATTGTGAGGCCTTTCTAGTGCCCAGTTTCTTTTAATAGCTTCCCTCACACTTGAGGTGGCTAACCTATATAATATGTTTAGATTCACCTGTTTTGGGGAGAAGGAGGTTTTCTTTCCATGAGGGTGAGCAACTTCTCATACAGTTTCTGTTGAATATCACCTAAAGTACTTGTTGATTGGAAGTAACTATCGGTTCTGTGTATACTATTCATTAGGCAAACAAGGAGCCAGAGTAAGAGTAACCTTGAGAGAAGCATTTTATGGATTGGGAGCTAAATCCAAGTAAACATAAAGGCCAGGCTAGTCTTCAGGCTACCAAAGCCCACATATGCTTCAATGAACAGGAAAATCAGGCATAGATGAGTCAGTTCAGAGTGAAAGGAGGAAACCTGGGGATTGCTCCAAAATTTGGCTCCTGTGTGACTCTACCTGCCTCACCAAAGCTTTGGTCTTTTTGTGGCAATTGCTTTTTTTTTTTTTTTAAATCTCTATCCTCCCTTGATCTGCTGGTGTCATCCAGAGCTTGGGCAGGCAGACCTTCCTCTGCCTCAGGAAACCATTTTCTATCTTTCAGTCTCAGTTTCCTCACCTGGGACTGATCTAATTGGTCTCTGATCTCTCTAATAGCCTCTTCACTGATCTCTTTGCTTCTTCTCCCACTCATCCATGCTAATTTCATTTCCAGATTCTTCTGAAAATAAAACAGGGGCTAAAAGGAGAGAGTTAATACTCTCAACTTTATGTACTTCTTTCCTTTTGGTTTTTTTTCCTCCTTTTATCTTTTTTTCCTTCTTTCTTAACTTCCCCTTCTCATTTATCTCTATTTTTATTCTCTCTCCTCTGAATATCTTAGACTTGCCAGTGACTCTAAAGATTGTGTTCAGGGCCACTGAATTTACAAAATATTCCAGATCCATATTATCAGTCCATGCTCTGCCTACTGCTAATCTTCTGCTTGCTAAACACTGAAGATTCTTATTCTGTTTTATTCATAACAAGTGCTTTGCTGTCATTGCTAATGTTCTGTTTTATTTTTAATACCCTTCTTTTAGTGAACAAGTTTATAAAAGTCCAGCTCCAGTTGTCAAAAATAGAAAGCATCAGACACAAGTGACAGGTACAGTTACAAAGTTTTAATTTCCTTTTTTAAACCAAAACCTTTAATTGGGTATTGTAATTGATAGTAATACTCATGTATCTCTGCTCCCTTCCCTCAACAATGGCCTAATACCACTGTTCTGATCCCTGTCTGGGAGGATCATTCTTTTTCTAAAACTTTGTCTCTCTATTTGAGCAGTGGGGTGAGCACTTCAGTACATTTGTGAGGGGGGAAGAAAAACTCTTACAAATGCTAAAGCCCTTTTTGTTATCATGGATATGGATAAATATTGTGTTTTGTAATATCTCTTTTCAGATCCACTTGCATTGTGTTCGGACATAATCAGCAAAGAAGCTTCCATTTTTCAAGGAAATGACAGTTATCCTAAAACATTGAATTTCAGGTGTTCAGGTAATTTTAAAAAACAATTAACATAATTAACACAGTTCTAGTTATTTAGCTTTTTGTTTGCAGAGCTGCCAAATTTCAATTTTCTTCTTCAACATATAAAATAAATCTTCCCTTAGCCCCAAATTTAAAACTTTTTTTAAACAGACTGGTCTAAACTTATTTTTCTTGCCAATTCTTTCTCTCTGAGTATCACTGGTCACTTAGACAACAACAAAACAAAAAATCTAGTGTAACATAATAGGAGCGGGAATTTCTCAAATACCTCCCTTATCTCTGATATAAAGCCATGGAGAACTGATCATTGGTTTTTCTGAGCCAATGAGTCAAAGAACAGAGTTCATTTTACTTTTTTTTTTTTTTCAATAATTGTCTTCTTTCTGATGTGTATAGCATCACTTTATTAAATAACAATTAAAAAAATATTTTTGAGACCTAATGTAAAGCAATATGTTCTGGATTGTTCTGTAAACACTTGAGGCACACATACAAAACTTTTATTATTTCTAGCAAATAATGTAACAATGTATAGTAAACATTTAAATTTCTTTTTCTTTGGCATTTCAACATACTTCCCTTAATTTTTAGTCTGATCTCTCTTAAAACACTAACTTCTCTCTCTAACCCATATTCTCTCAGCCTCTTGTTTTTAGAGAAGATCAATACCATCCAGCATGAGTTTCTTTGCCTACCTTCATCATACCATAATATCTCATTGTCAGTGTATCCATATATTCATCCCTCTCATAACAATTTCCTTTTTATCTTCTCTAAACATACATTTCCCTGTGTTCTAGACCCCACATTTTACCTCATTTTCTAAAAACTCACTCACTTGGAATCCTTAGAGTTGGAAGACAAGAATTCTAATCATACCTTTTCTTCCACCTGACTGCAACTTTGGAATGTCATGTATTTTCTTTTGGCCTGTTACTTTATCTTTAAAATGAAGGAATTGGTTTCATTAATCTCTGAGGTCTTTTTCAAGTCTTTATATGCTGTAGTTCAGATCATTTCTTTCTTCTAGAATCTTCACTCTTCGTATACAATGTAAATTCCTTAAGGATAGAGACTTAAATTTTATCTTTGTTTTCTTGTTGCCTAGTTACATTGTCTAGTTTAGAGCTGCTATTTCATGGATTGTAGAATGGATTGGATTGTCTTCAGATTCTGTCCCTTCCACTTTCAAATATATATTAGTCTCTGCTCTCTTTTGGGTTTGAAGGAAGGAAGAGAAATTTATTTGAACCTGCTACCCCTTATTGCTTCTGTTCAATCTCACACTTTTCTTTCACCATAAAAAAATCTTCAAATTTGTGGGTTTGCCTGCTATCTTCTCTTCTTAGCCACTCAGTCCCTAAGTAACTCTCCTTCCTTTCCTAATGTCTCAAAGATTATTTTTTATATTTTTGCTAAAACTAGTGGCCTTTTCCCAGTTCTCACCTTCTTCAACTCCTTTATAATAAAATCATTATTTAATGATTCCCTCCTACTTGAAACTCACAAATTCAGAATCACAGAATTAGAAGGGATCTCTCAACATCTAGCTAATCTAATACTTATGTGGAACTCTTCCTTGACTTTAGTGATATTTCTCAATAAATCATCATTAGTTGAGATCATTTGCTTTCACTATTTGAACTCTAGAGAACCAGCATGTTCACAGCTTTCAAATTTATATCCTGACTCATTTCACTCTAGACCTTTATTTTCATTTTTTCTATGAAAGTAATTTCCAACCTAAAACTGACAATCCTCATTAGGGACCAATCTTCAAAAATACAAAACAATAATAACAGAACCAAGGTATACATAAAATGTTTCTATTGTTCACATTTTATTTAGCAAATGACAATTTACTTTAAAAAGTAACAATTAGCCTTTTTGTTTACATACCCCTTTTCCTTTCTATTTAAATATATTTCTATACTTTCTTCTGTTTTTTTTAAATTTGTAATTAGTATATATTATTCTTTTTATTCTTCTTTTACCTGTACATCACTTTACATGTTTTCCATATTTTTTAATGTTCTTCAAACTTATATTTTTTATGGTGCAACATTATTTTATTCATGTAGGAAAGAAGGAAGGAAGGAAATATTTATTAAGCCCCTATTATGTTATGTATAGTGTTAAGTGCTTTACAAATATTGTTTCATTTGGTATGTTACAATTTTTAAAAACATTCCCCATTTGTACTGAATCTGACTCATTTCCAGTTTTTTGCTAGAAAAAATAATGCTTCAAAAAATATTTCCATACAAATAATTCTCCTTCCCCATCAGTAGCAGTTTTAATGCAGATCTCTAATGCAATTGCTAAATCACATTTATAAATCTCACCATATAATTCTAAGTAATTTTGCAAAAAGATTATCAATTCACAATTCCAGCAGCTATTTTCCTATAGCATTAACCACCTTTGAATTTGAATTTGGAATAGTGTAATATAAATCCATTGCTCATCTTTCACTGTACTATTGTCATAAAAAGCATTGAATTTTACTATTTATAAGGGTTTTTACTATTTTAATGGGTATAAGGTAGTATTTCAGTTATTTTGAATTTTTGTAATTATTAAATAGCTTAAACATTTTCTCAAGTAGTTTTTGATAATTTGTGTTTTTCTTTTGAAAATTTCTTGTAAACTTAGGCAAGTTATTTTCCTTTTTCAATCTCTAGCTTTTTTATCTATAAACTGAGGGGACTGGAATAGATTATTATCTCTACAGTCTTTCAGTTCTGATTGGTCTTTCTGCTTCTTTCCCAGCTAATCAATATCACATAATTCTAAACTATTTTTCTAAAATACCACTTTTATCATGCTACTTAGTACTTAAGAACATATAATTTCCCATTTCCTCTTGCATCAAAATTAAACTCTGACTTTCAAGATCTTTCTCTTATTTTTTCTTAGCCCCAATGCCATTCTAATCATTTCCTACTACTCTCAACATTCTTCTCCTTCCAAAAATGCTATATATAAAATATATTCTTTTAATTCTTATCTTTCTGCTACTTCAATCTTTTAATTACTATGAGAATTTAGCACTCATTTGCATTCTGGCTATTTGATGTCTGTTTGCATTATTTTCCCAAATAGATTCTAGATGGCTATAATTATTTTATATTTATTATACATCTCTCCACAGCTTTAGGCATGTAATAAGTATTCAGTAAATGTTGGTTAATTATCTACAAACATAACATATGGTCACATTCACTTAATAATAAACATAATTAAGTATCTGATTGGGCTATAGTTACTATCCTAACGATAATATTTTGCATTCAGATTTGTAATTAGCTATTTTATAACATCTGTATATCATTTTTTTTTAGGTTGCATAGAAGTAGGAAAATCCTTGAATAGCAGAAATTTTAGCAGGCTCTTGCACTCTTGCCCATTCCAATGTGATCGCCACAAAGTCATTCTGGAAGCTGAAGATAGATATAAAAGTGACCTAAGGAAATCACTTATCTTTAACAAAAGTAATTCAGCAGCTTTTAATTGTGTTTATGATAAAATTTTTAGACTGGATTTAGCTTCTAAACTATGAATTACATTAAAGTTAAGGGGGAAAAAGTTATTAAAAAGAAAAATTATTTCTGAGCAGTTAAGGATTTTTAAAAAGCCCTGGGGGATAATTTTAGTCTCTTTGGATAGTTTAAAAATTCTTAACAACTTGCCTAGGGGCAGCTAGGTGGCACAGTGGATAGAATACCAGCCCTGAAATCAGGAAAACTTGGTTCAGAGCTGGTCTCAGACACTTAACACTTCCTAGCTGTGTGATCCTGGGCAAGTCACTTAACCCCAATTGCCTCAGGGAAAAAAAAAACTTGCCTAAAGTTTTCAATGTAAAATATAGGTCTATATTAAATATGTATTTTACATATTTTACACTATAAAATTAATAAGTAATTGTTCATATGAATACTCTAACCATTTTCTAAATCTTATATTTTACAGAGATACTATTGACCCCATATAAGAAGAGAAGATTTGATGGTAATTCTTCTACACATGAAGAAAAAAAATAATTTTCAAGACAATTTACAAAGTAGGCTCTGAATTTTTACAAATATCTGTTTCTGATATATCTGGGGGGAAAAGAGAGCAGATAACTGATTTGAAGATGTTTTCATGGACTTTAAGTCATTTTCCTCATTTATAAATGTGAAAATTGTCCTAAATTGTGGTGACTATGCTAGCACCCAGGACACCCCAGAATCAGCCGGAGTCAGGATAAGCAAAAGTCCTTAGTCTTTATTCTTGGTTTTGGGGATAGAAATGAACAGGATGGAAACAGAATCTCTACAACCATCTTTTTCCTCCTCTACGGCTAAAGAGTGACTCTCACTTGTCTTACTCCACCCTCTAGTCCCTCCTACAATCCTCTGTATACACCAATCATTGAGCCAGCACAGGATAGTGGGAAGGACCATTTTCCAAGCATATGCCATAGAGTATTGTCCAATCAGTAATTACCCCTAAGTGCTTGAACCAACCTCACTGCAATGACTCAAGAGTTTCAGCCCTCTACATTAAATAATTTCTAAGATTATTTCTGGTTATGAATTTTTAAATAATGAATTATAATGGCTTATGTTTACAAAACCAACAATTGAAGCCAGGTTTTCTGACTGTAAATGCAATGTTCTTACTTTCAATTACTCTGATCTCTTTCTTAAGCACCTTTTTTCTCTTTTTATGTATAGGTTCCTTTTCCTCCATATGGTAATTAGAAAAATACTGTGAAGCTTTTATTATTTTGCTGTTTTCTAGATCCAGTAATTATATAATAACTACTATGATTGTAATGCCAGAGAAACTGAGCAAGATAGAGATTAGAGAGTATTTAATAATTTATTTAATGGAGAGATTTATTGGGACCAAATGGATCCATGGTTTGGTCCCAGAGCTGAATGAGACTATTGTCTCTAAGAATCCAGCAAACAGTGAGAGTTCTCAATGGCATATATATACATGTGGCTCAGACTCAGGGTAGACTGAAGTGGGGGCAGAATCAAAGTGCCGAGCAGGAAGAGGACTCTGACACTCTGATTCTGACAGGGTGAGGGAAGGCATGGGGGGAGGAACCCTGGAGATGGGGAGAGACATCTTCATAAGATGGTATCTGACATGGACCTACACTTAACACCATATACCAAGATAAGATCAAAATGGGTCCATGAGCTAGGCATAAAGAACGAGATTATAGATAAATTAGAGGAACATAGGATAGTTTATCTCTCAGACTTGTGGAGAAGAAAGAAATTTGTGACCAAAGATGAACTAGAGACCATTACTGATCACAAAATAGAAAATTTTGATTATATCAAATTAAAAAGCCTTTGTACAAACAAAACTAATGCAAACAAGATTAGAAGGGAAGCAACAAACTGGGAAAACATCTTCACAGTTAAAGATTCTGATAAAGGCCTCATTTCCAAAATATATAGAGAACTGACTCTAATTTATAAGAAATCAAGCCATTCTCCAATTGATAAATGGTCAAAGGATATGAACAGACAATTTTCAGAGGATGAAATTGAAACTATTACCACTCACATGAAAGAGTGTTCCAAATCACTATTGATCAGAGAAATGCAAATTAAGACAACTCTGAGATACCACTACATACCTGTCAGATTGGCTAAGATGACAGGAAAAAATAATGATGAATGTTGGAGGGGGTGCGGGAAAACAGGGACACTGATGCATTGTTGGTGGAGTTGTGAACGAATCCAACCATTCTGGAGAGCAATCTGGGATTATGTCCAAAAAGTTATCAAACTGTGCATATCCTTTGATCCAGCAGTGCTACTACTGGGCTTATACCTCAAAGAGATACTAAAGAAGAGAAAGGGACCTGTAGTGGCTAGAAACTGGAAATTGAATGGATGCCCATCAATTGGAGAATGGCTGGGTAAATTGTGGTATATGAATGTTATGGAATATTATTGTTCTGTAAGAAATGACCAGCAGGATAAATACAGAGAGTCTTGGAGAGACTTACATGAACTGATGCTAAGTGAAATGAGCAGAACCAGGAGATCATTATACACTTCGACAACGATATTGTATGAGGATGTATTCTGATGGAAGTGGATTTCTTTGACAAAGAGACCTTACTGAGTTTCAATTGATAAATGATGGACAGAAGCAGCTACACCCAAAGAAAGAACACTGGGAAAAGAATGTGAACTATTTGCATTTTTGCTTTTCTTCCCGGGTTATTTTTACCTTCTGAATCCAATTCTCCCTGTGCAACAGGAGAACTGTTTGGTTCTGCAAACATATATTGTATCTAGGATATACTGCAACATATCCAACATATATAGGACTGCTTGCCATCTAGGGGAGAGGGTGGAGGGAGGGAGGGGAAAAATTGGATCAGAAGCGAGTGCAAGGGATAATGTAAAAAAAATTACCCTGGCATGGATTCTGTCAATATAAAGTTATTATTAAATAAAATTTAAAAAAAAAAAAAGACGGTATCTGACATTCCAGTAGCTTGGGATGGGGAGAGGCATTCTGATATTCTAAAATATAAGATCTTTTATCCTTATCAAATATTCTGATAAAGAGGGAGGGGAGGTTTTGCAGGACTGAGCTTTTAGCTGAAGTAGAGAAACTGAATCAGGACTTGGTCAGGATAATTAGGGAGACTGAGAACTGTGGCATAACATGATAAGGAAAAAAAATGTTGATATTCCTATAACACTCTACAGTTTCCAATGGACATTGTAAAGTACAATGTATCTTCATGATAATTCTTTGATAGACATAGTGCACATATTATTATTCCCATATTGTAGATAAGGAAATTAAGACTCAGAGAAATTGTTACTTGTTCTCAGTAACATAGCTAGAAAGTGGCAAGCTGAGACTAGAATCCACATCTTATAGTACCAATTCCAAGAATCTTTCTTCTTTAGCATATTGATGACATATATTAGTACTGTATAATCTTTTCCTGAAGTCCTTAAATTATTGAATTACTTTAACACCCAATTAGCATATTTACATCTGAATAAAATAATGAACTATTGTTGTATATTTCATTATATTCTTATCATGAATAGTCCTAAATTTTAACTGAAAAACATACCATAAAGAAAAACTTTCCACATACATTTTCTTTTTTTCACTCTACTTGGGGCTGCTTCTTTATCACTCTCTAGCTCATATCTTTTAAATTCATTAATAGTTAATATTTGAGAAAATTATTTAGTGAATGTGTTAAGAAAAAAATTATGTTAAAAATCAAAATCACCACATTTTACATTGTTTAAAATTTTTTTTTAAAATTATGAATCTGACATTGACATGTGAATGTTTCCCTATTCAAAGAAGAAAGAAAAGAATAGTCATGGTGTTATTTTATGTGACTCTCACTGATGAGGTTAGAGTTCCTGTGGTCAGAGAGTTAAATGATGAAGTTAGTGGCAGATTCAGGGAACCAAATGAAAGGGTTTGGCTCCCGTAAATCCCCTTAGGAGTTGGCGCACGGCAGGGAGTTGTGGGAACCCCCTTCTGGTGGCACAGAGGTCTTTTGTAAAGGAATTTATGAACCCAAAAAACTAGACTGGTAAAAAGAAGTTTATTATTGGCATTGGGAAGTCAGCCTTTTCTGTGAATGACTAGAAAGGCTGAATTCCTTTTTTTTTTTTAAATTTTAATTTTTTTATATTTTTTAACTTTTTATTGACAGAACCCATGCCAGGGTAAATTTTTACAGCATTATCCCTTGCACTCACTTCTGTTCCGATTTTTCCCCTCCCTCCCTCTACCCCCTCCCCCAGATGGCAAGCAGTCCTTTATATGTTAAATAGGTTACAGTATATCCTAGATACAATATATATGTGTGCAGAACCGAACAGTTCTCTTGTTGCACAGGGAGAATTGGATTCAGAAGGTATAAATAACCTGGGAAGAAAAACAGAAATGCAAGCAGTTTATATTCATTTCCCAGTGTTCTTTCTTTGGATGTAGCTGCTTCTGTCCATCCTTGATCAATTGAAACTGAATTAGCTCTCTTTATTGAAGAGATCCACTTCCATCAGTAGTCCTCAAACATCCTCAAACATCCTCAAACAGTATCATTGTTGAGGTATATAATGATTTCCTGGTTCTGCTCATTTCACTTAGCAGCAGTTCATGTAAGTCTCGCCAATCTTCTCTGTATTCATCCTGCTGGTCATTTCTTACAGAACAATATTGAATTCCATAGTAGCAAGATCCCATCAGAGAAGTAAAGTTTCTAGTAGAGAAATCCCAACAGAGAGGTATAAAGTTTTGTTAAGGAAATAGGGGAGGCAGATAAAGAGGGGGTAATGCTGAAAGAGAATATTTCAATGGGCAGAGAATTGCTGCTATGCATGACATGGCATGTTAGGTCCTCTGCAAGGATTGAGCTTAAAATTGGCTTTTTATAATAGAAACCTTGGCTACAAGCTGGTTTCAGCTTAAGCTGGAATTTGAATTGAATTGAATGAGTGTCTCTAGGTTTGATCTTTAATTCAATGGGAAGCTTAATCAATAGTGAGTGTTATCAATGGGGATGGTGCCCATCTCTCAGGGTAACAGAACGAAGTGGTTTATACTGTTTCCTTTGGGCAGGATCCTTTACAGAGGCCAGAATTCAAGGAGAATCTGTTCTTCAAGGAGTTTTAGAGAGTTTTGAGGTTCCCTCCTTGTCATCATTACACCTTAATAATCCTCCCACACCCCCAAATACTTCCCTTATAACAAATATAGTCTAGCAAAACTAATTACCCATGTCTGAATATGTATATCTCATTCTGTACCTCTAGTTCATCTCTTTTCTTAAGAGAGTAATCAGTCATTTCTTTTACCATAGTTCTTAAATAATTCTCATTTGTTTTCCTTTATAATAATCATTTTATAATTTATTCTCCTGCTTCTGCTCACTTCTTTTTGCATCAAATTCATATGTCTTCCAGTTTTTGTCAGACTCACACCTTAATATTCCATTATATTTATATGCCTCATTTTATTCATCTGTTTGGTTACCAATATGGTTCATTGTCTTTTACCACAACAAAAAAGTGCTGCTATAAATATTTTTGAATATATAGGTCCTTTTCCTCTTTCTTTGATCTCTGGGGTTATTTACCTCAGAGCTTTATTTAGACCCAGTTTAATGAACTTTAGGAAGTAGTTTCAAATTGTATTCTAGAATATAGTTTCATTAACAGTGTATTAATTTTTCTTTGCTAACAATTTCTCAATATGATAATTCTGATGTTAAACTTAGAGTTGTTTCAGTTTGTCTTCTCTCATTATTGATTATTTGAAGCATTAATTCATGCTTGTTAACAATTTGCATTTTTTTTTCTTTTAAGAGCTACCAATTTTTCTCTTTTGACTATTTTTTAAGGAATGCTTCGGTTTCTTAAATATTTGTATAATTTCCTGTATGTCGAGGATATCAGATCTTTATCAGAGATAATTATAAAAATTATTTTTATGTAATCAAAATTGTTCATATTATTTCCTGAAATTCCCTATAACTTTTGTTTAGTCAAGAATTCTTCCTCAGTCTATGGTTGTGAAAGGTCCCTATTCCTCTAATTTGTTTATGCTATGAACTTTGATAGCTAGTTCATGTATCCATTTGGAGTTTATTGTGGTATATAGTACATGATGTTCATCTTAATGGTTTTCTGTCAGACTACTTTCTAGTATCCTCAGTAGTTTTAAAATCAGGGATTCTTATTCTAGGAGGCTATAGCCCTTGCATTCATCAAATACTATGTTGTTATGTTTGATTCCTTCTGGGGCTTGTACATCCAGTTTATTTAAGAAAGTCCTCCTTCAGAAAGTGGGGGGCAGGGAAAGTGTAGCTAGGTCCTCATTACTACACTAATGAATACATGAAGTGGTCATTGGGCTAAAACTAATTATCCACATTTTACATAATAATGATTTCAAATATTTTGAATTAAAATACATGCAATCACTTCGTAGGATTCATCATTTGCACTAATTGAGACCTAGCTGTATAAGTGAACATGTTCTTGATTATGGTTGTAGATTACATTAGAGATGAACTTGCCCATAAAATAGGGGGAGATGGCAGAATAGATTACAAAGCAGATTTCAACAATGTGTTGTTTACAACTGAACTATAAAGAATTATGTAGTTATATGAGGATCTGGAGCAGAATTTATGATTATTCAAGTGGACTTTTAAAAACAGGGATAGCGAAGTAAAGCAAAATAAAGATAGATATGGTTAAAAGAAACAAAATAGGAAAACAACATAATGCTTACAACATATTCTTAAGCTATGTGACTAAAAGAATAGAGCCCTGATTGATTATATATTTTGTAGCCAAAGGTGGAGAAGCTCTATACAGCCAATTAAAACAAGATCTGAATCTGACTGTGGCTCGATCATGAGCTTCTTTTTTTAATTAATTTTTTCCCCCAGTTACATTTAAAAAATTTTTTTTACATTTGTTTTTAAAATTCTTGAGTTCTAGAGTTTTTCCCTTATCCTCAACCCTCGATAAAAAACTATATATGAAGTTATGCAAAACATTCTCATAAAGTCAGGTTGTAAAAGAAAACAGATTTCCCATCCTAAAAAAAAAAAATCCAAACAAACAAAACAAAACCAAAAATCCAACCCTCAAGAAAAATAACATTAAAAAAGAGAGAGAGAGTTCTTCAATGTGTATTCAGATACAATCAGTTCTTTCTCTGGGTATGGATAGGATTTCTCATCATAAGTCCTTCAGAATAGCTGTGGATCATTGTACATCAGAGAATAGCAAAGTCATTTACAACTGATCATCCCAGGACATTGCTATTATTTTATATACAGTACATTTCACTTTGCTCGAGTTCATGGAAGACTTTCTAGTTTTTGTGTGTGTGTGTGTGAGAGCATCCTACTTATCATTTCCCATAGAACAATAACATTCCATCATAATTGCATACCACAGTTTATTCATTCATTCCCCAATTGATGGGCATCCTCTCAATTTCTTTCTTTTTTTCTTTTTTTTTGCCCTGAGAAGAGAGCTGCTTTATTTTTGTACATATAGGTCCTTTTCTTGTTTTAAAAAAAAAAATCTCTTTTGGGACTCAAGCTTAATAGTGATATTGTTAGGTCAAAAGATATGCATGAATTTATAGCCCTTTAGGCTTCCATCATGTATCAAGCAGGACATGGCAGTCAAACTTCTAATTGCAAAATTTAGACTTAAACTGAAGAAAGTAGGGAAAACTATGAGATTGTTTTGGTCTGACCCAAATAACATCCCTTATGAATATGAAGTGGAGGTGAAGAATAGATCTAAGGAATTAGATTTGGTAGAGTTCCTGAAGAATTATGGCAGAGGCTCACAATGTTGTATAGGAGGCAGCAATTTAAAAAAAAATCTGAAACAGAAAGCAAAACAGTTATTTGGTCAGGCTTTACCAGTACCTAAGAAGGAAAGAGAAAGGGAAAAATGTACTACATGCAGAATTTCAGAGAATAGCAAAGAGAGAGAATGAGCAGTGCAAAGAAATAGAAAAAAAACAATAGAATTGGAAAGGCAAGAGATCTCTTCGAGGAAATTAACATAACTAGGGAATGTTTCATGCAAAAATGGTCAGGATGAAAGACAAAAATGGTAGAGATTAAGAAGTGGAAATAATATGCAGAAGAACCTAACAAGAATCTTATATCTTAATATTACTAGTCTTCCTTCTTCTTAAAACTGCCTGTTCATATCATCTGATAATTTATCAATTGGGAAATGACTCATATTTTTATAGATTTTACTTAGTTATCTATATATTTGAGAAATGAGGCCTTTATCAGAGAAACTTGCTGCAAAAAAAATCTTCTCCATCACATTTACTATTTTCTCTCTAATGCTGGATGCATTGGCCTTGTTTATGCAAAAACTTTCAAATTTAAGGTAATTAGTATTATCCATTTTATTTCCCATAATGTTCTATCTCTTGTTTTGTCATAAATTCTTCCTTTATCCATAGATCTGTCAGGTAAATTATTCCATGCTCCCCTGATTTTCTTATTATCTCTTATGTCTAAATCATGTTCTCATTTTGACCTTATCTTGGTATCTGGTGTGAGATGTGCATCTGTTATCTAGTTTCTGCCAAATTGTTTTCCAGTTTTCCAAGCAATTTTTGTCATATGATGAGTTCTTATCCCCAAAGCTTGGTTCTTGGGAATTATTTTCTTATTTAAGTTTTTATGCCCATTTTTCTATTTGACCAATTCTGCTTTGTAAGGAATGCCCTTACTATTTTTAATGCCTTTTTTTTTTATCATTAGAGCAATTCTGTTTTTTAAGATATTATTTTCTTCAGTGTTTTTTGTGCTTCTTTAGCAAAGTTGTTATTTTTTCATAATTTTCTTAACATCATTCTCATTTCCTTCCCTCCCCTATTTTTCTTTTACAACACCTTTTATTAACTTATTATATTTTATATATTTTATATTTATATAAATATAAATTATAATAAATTATTTTATATTATTATATATATATTAATTAAAGGAATTTTTGTTATTCTTGGATATTGGGAACACAATATTTAACTTTGCTTTACCTCTGGTAGACCTTTTCTTCTCTTCTTGTGAGAGGATGATGGTGATTGAAAGAGATGGAGACTTTCCCACTGTTCTCTGACCTCCCCACTGAGAAGCCATTGTGTTGTCTGAACTCTCTCCTCTTCCCTCTGCCTCAAATTTATTTTCCCAGTCCACAAGCAATACCTGTGTCTGTAAAGGCTGCTTTGCAATTCCTTCAGATGTTATGATCCATAGCTGTGGAGGATCTCGGAGAATTGACCTGCCCCTTATAATGCAGTTAGGGATGGTTTTTAACACTTGGCTCCAATTAGCATTTTTCTTTGAGGCTTGCTTTATAGCTGTTTTCATATTGTTGTCTTATGAGTTTATGTCTTAGTCTTCCCTGTTTATATTAAAGTTGAGCTCTGCTTACCTGGGGTAGCAAGGTCCTGTCCCAAGCTTCAGACTCTTTTGTACTGCTGTTTTCAGAACTAATCCTGGGGTTCTGCAAGTTTTTAGTGTTTCCAAAGTGATATGATTCAGGGAGAGGTGTGGTCCTTCTCCTAGTTTATATTTTGGTCTTCATCCAGGAAGAACCCCTGCTCCCTATAGTCACAAATTCTGCCTTGGAACTATGATCAGGTTCCTTGCTCCCTTGTGAAAGACCACAAGCATCCTCTCCTTGGAATTGTGGCCCATCACTACATATGGACAATCAAGTTATCTGTCAGCACCAGGTGCATCCACTGCCAGCAGAAGATCCTCTGTAATCTCTTTCTGACCAGTTGTCTGGCTCCCTTATCTCTGGGATGAAAGCTTCTGAAGCCGCTGCTGCTCTTGCAGTTGTCCCCAAGGTTCACTGCTGAGGTTACTGCTACATTCTGGGCTGACTCCCTCCCTCATGCCACAGACCTCTCCTGTGGACTTCCTACTTGTCTTAGGTGAGAGAAATGTTTCATCTGATCTTTTGTTGCTCCTGCCATTCCAAAATTCAACTTGAGATGTTATTTTAAAGTTGTTTGGAGGGGTGTGTTGGGAAAGTTTATCTGAGGGGCTGTCTCTTCTCTACCTTCTTGCAGTTATTTCCTTAATATTGGTTATTATCATTAGTCTTTTACTTACCATAAAGACTACAGGGGAGGTAACGTAGTATCCCAGGCTTCTTGTGGACTTTGTGGCCATAGTGAAACCACTTAGACAAGCTCTTTTACCTACCTTTTGGAAGAGAAATTGTGAGACATCTTATTATGTGACAAGAACATCTTTAGGTATTTTAGTTATATTTATAGTGAAAATGTAGACTATTGACTCTTCTACCATTGGATGAAAATCTCATTTATAGTGCCCAAAGTTAAGCAGTTAATATTTGTAATAATTACTTTTCTGTTGTTTATGTCTTTAATGAAAGCATAAAAGAACCAAAAGAACTAAAAGCCATTTTAAAATTTTTGCATGTTTCATGAGTTCTCGGTCTTGCCAGTGGCACCATAGTTGAATTTTTCTAATTCAGTACTCATCAGAGCTTGCAATGAGCTAGCATAATCTACTGTAATCCAGCTATAGGGGAGTGAAGAAGATTCTGAACTCAGAGTCAGGAAGATCTGGGTTCAAATCCAACTCTGACATAACTAATGGTGAGACTAAGGGCAAGTTACTGAATCAACATGAGCCTGTTTTCTCATTTGTAAAATGGGGACGGTATCCTGCATTAATTGTTCACTTGAATTGAGAAAGATTTTCAAAACAATTTAATTTTTGAGTAACCTGTTTCTACATGGTGATCATTGTGACAACATTCATTCAGCCATTTCAGTTCATATTGATTTCCTGCTGGGTCCATGGTGCTATGTGGAGTGTTACAGAGTTTTCTACTCTCCAAGTTATTGACTAAGCATATGTGAGAGTAATAATTCAAACCTTGGGTTACTAAGAGTGCCAAGTTTCATTTCAGGAAGTAATTTCCCAAGTTGGGGTATATCTTGCTCATTAAATGTTAGTCATAAATTCTACAAACTGTATAAAAGACTGACAAATATATTTCCAATTGATTACAGAGAAATGAAGATTTTGAAGAAAGTTGTCTGAATAATAAGTTTTTTTTGTGGAAAAAAGAAGATGGGAAATCACTGAAATCCAATTTTGTGTTCCAGTTCAGTTTTTAAAGGTTGAACAGTTGTAGATATTGCATGTGCCTATACTGTTTATGTTTCTGGCTCTGATAGGAGAATTTAAATATTTTTCCTCCCAAATAAATTAAATTAAACTTTGAAAAGTCTTTTAAGTGCTTACTAGATAAAATGTTATGCCTCTGTCTAAATATGTAGATAGAAACTGCTACTCTTTTATCATTTTATCATTTCTAGTTCTCTGTCTCATTTTCTATCAGTTTCTTCATCCTTATTTTGTTTATCCTCAAACGAAGAATTTGTAACTGTGAGCATAAATTATATAGAGGCTATTGATTAAGGAAGTAGATACACTGCTGGGTTTGGAGTCAGGAATACCTGAGTTTAAATCTAGTCTTATTTACTAGTGACTGTAGACAAGTCACTTATCCTCTATTTGCCTTAATTCACTGGAAAAAGAAATGGCAAACCACTCTAATATCTTTGCTAAGAAAACCCCATGCTAAGATGACAGGAAAAAATAATGTTAAATGTTGGAAGGGATGTGGGAAAACTGGACACTAATGCATAGTTGGTAGAGTTATGAACTGATCCATCCTTTCTGGAGAGCAATTTGGAACTATGCCCAAAGGGCTATCAAACTGCCTATTTTGATCCAGCAGTGTCTCTACTGGGTCTTGTCCCACAAAGATCATAAAAAAGGGAAGGGAGCTGAATGTGGATCACAACATAGGATTTTCACTCTTTTTGTTGTTTATTTGCATTTTGTTTTCTTTCTCATTTTTTTCCTTTCTGATATTTTTCTTGTGCAGCATGAAAATTGTGGAAATATGTATAGAAGAAGTGCACATATTTAACATATATTGTATCACTTGCCATCTAGGGGCGGTAGGTTGGGGAAAGGGAGGGAAAAATTTGGAACGCAAAGTTTTACAACAATGAATGTTGAAAATTATCCGTGCATATGCTTTGAAAATAAAAAGCTTTAATAAAAAATGAATGTATTTTTACATGTATTTGGAAAAAATAAAATACTTTTTAAAATTTTGAAAAAAGCAAACAGTATGGTCCACAGGATCACAGAAAGTTGGACACAACTGAATGACTGAACAACAACATATCTTCAAAATACTATCTATGCTATCAGATTTGATGGATTTTTTGCTTCACAGGCTATTTGTACAATATTTCAGAGTCTGATTCTTTTTGTATAGCAAAATAACGGTTTGGTTATGTAAAAAAAAAAAAAAAAAGATTTTTTGCCTGATTTGACTGATCTACTGGGGCCTTGGTTCTATAATCACATATACTAGATTCAGTCCTAGGGGAGCCTTATTCTTAAGAGAATGGATTAAATTTTTCTAGAATTCTTTATTTTATTGCTCCCATCCCAGAATTTGGAGGGGAAAGCTTTTAAAATAAAGCTTAGATATGATTCATTTTTAGGGTCTTCCTTAAAAGAGATTAATAGAGCCTCTTCTAGAAGAAGCCTCTTTGTAAAATAGATACTTGGTAGAAACAACATAAATATTATGTTATCTTCTATATCAGAGAGGGAGCAGTTAAAATACAAAAGAATCAAATGCACATTAACAAATACTTGAAATATGTCTCAAAAATTCATCACTTCTGTCAAACTCTACTGAAAGATCAAGATTGTGGAACTGAATAGCCATTTCACATTTATATCTGATAAGTACCATCTAAATAACTTTCAGGATCTGTTTTCTTGAGCTTTCTTGGCCCTTATAGCTATAGTGTTCTCCTAGAAGTAGTCATTGCTCCTAAGAATCTGTTACAAAAAAATTATCTGTTTGGCATTCAACTCCCAACATTATGTAAATGACCCTCTTGGGATCACTGTATGACCACTAGTGCTCAGAAAAGATACAGACCAAAAGAGACAGTCAGGAACTAGAAGTCAAGTCTCGGTCTGTCTTAGGCCTTCTTAGAATATTGTTGATACTTTTTGAGGGCAGTTACCATTTCTGAGGGGGAGAATTGGACGGGCCTCTTTCCTTCTCTAGTGCTTGAAATCTAAGAAACAGCTGGTGTTTTCTGTGTCCCAGCAAAGAGGTTACTTCAAAAGAGGGAGGAGTGTTACCCCATACAACCTACATGGGGGTTGGGGGAAATCTTTTCTTGATTCATTTTACAATCATCTTTTATATATCCTCAAATAAAAAGATCCATCACACAGCACTGGTAGTGAGTATATGATGCTCAGCAAGGGATGATTCACTAGAAAGGACCCAGACTTGGTAAACCTTCATTCCTTTCCAGGTGATACTCCTAAATCCCAGGTTTTTTTCTACATGCCCCTTAAACCTCTTTACCCTTGAAATTCACTTCACTCCTATAATTTTCCCATTGAATATGCCTTCTATTGCAGGGCTTAATTAGTGGTTCCTCCTAAAATCTCCATTTTAGCCATATCTTTAGCCAAATCCACATCAGCCATATCTTCTTTCCTCTTCCAAATGCACTTCTATCTGGATTTTGACTACCAGACCCTCACAGCTTTTCAGCTTCCTTTTCATTGTTATTTCCACTACTGAGAGTATAAGTCCCTTGCAGTCAGGGACCATCTTTATGCTTGTATTTGTATTGCCATAGTGTATTAAAATAGTACCTACCATATAGTAAGCACTTAATGATTGTGGACTTGACTTAGGCTCTCCCGCATGCCCCTTGCCCCTATTCTTGTTATGAGGGACGACCTTTAGGATGGTACACTATGGGGAATGTATTCAGAACAGATGATATAAAAACAAGAGATACCACTACACATTTTTTTTAAAAATTGCCTTGTATTTGAATAAATTTGCTATCATATTGATTTCACTATTATGATCATGCTCCTCAAGAACAGGGACTGTCTTTTGTCTTTCTTTGTATTTCTAGAACTTAGCATAGTACCTGATACATAGTATGTGCTGAAAGATTTATTGACTATGAGATGATAATTAAATAACTCACCTTCTCTGAATCTGATTCATCTAGAAACAAGAGAATTAAATTGCATGAGATCTAAATTCTTTTCCAACTCTAAACCTATGAATTTTTCTGCTTTATACTTTCCAGGAACCCAAAGCCCAGAAAAAGTGATTTGTCAAAAGTCAGGAAGCAACTATGACAGTGAAGCTTTCTCAACTTGATAATACCTCCCTAAACTTGTCTTTAATG
Source organism: Antechinus flavipes (assembly GCF_016432865.1). Lineage (NCBI taxonomy): Eukaryota > Metazoa > Chordata > Mammalia > Dasyuromorphia > Dasyuridae > Antechinus > Antechinus flavipes. Next base: position 62,457,684 of record NC_067399.1, read on the forward strand.
GTAATCCAGCAACCCTTCAATCAATCCACATGCATTTATTTATCTTTTGCCTACCATGTACTGAGAACTTAAGAATGAAACAATATCTACTCCAGAGAAGATAGTGTAATGGGGGAGACAAGTACATTTAAACATGATAATGCATCAATATAAAGTTTACAAATATATGCAAAATAGTTATATATTGATAAGGAAATCACTAGCAGTTGGGTGATCAGTAAAGGCCTCCTGCAGAAGATGGTGGATATTAGAGGAAAAGAAAGATTCTGAATATGGAAGGTGTGCATTCCAGCAAAGTGGAGTCTTTCTGTCATGTTTAAATGTATTTGTCTCCCCCATTACACTAACATCTCTGGAATGGAAATTGTTACATTCAAATGGTGGTCAGGATGGTTCACTGGATGTAAGTGAAAATAATATCCAATAAGGATGGAAAAATAAAATAAGACCAAGCTGTATAGAGCTTTACAGGTTAAACAAAGGAGTTTATTTTTTCTTCCTTAGAGGCAATAGAAAAGCATTAGAGTTGAGTGAAGAGTCACATGTTCAAAGCTGCACTTAAGGAAAATTGCTTTTGTAGCAATGTGTAGGATAGACTACAGAGAAGAAAGAGGTAAGGCAGGAGAACACTTGGGCAAAGTGATTCAAGTCTGAATTAAGGTGTGTGAATAGAGAGAAGTTCAGTGTGAAAGATATGAAGGCAAAAATGGGAAGATTTGGTTGGTTAAGAGAGCATAAGGATGCAAGAAAAATGTCAAGATGATGCACCTGGGAGATCAGGAGGATGATGGTGCCTTCAACAGATGTAGGAAAGTCTAGAGACTTTGAGAATCCAGGATCACCTGCATACCTCCAAGAAGCATGAAACCCCATCCTCAAGACTATTTTTGCAATGTGTTTGCTTAATGCAATCCCCCTTGTGGATAGGATAAGCCTGTCTCCAGGTATGTGTAATGGAGAACCTTGTTTTTGACTTGGGAGCATGTACAGGTATCTCAGGTACATTTTTTGGTCTATTTACTATGTGTCAAGGATGGGAATATTTTTGATTGGCTGCTAAGCTGGAACTCAGATTCACTCTTCTTTCATCTTTCACTGTATTCAAGAATGGAAGATAAACTGTTACAGACTTTCAACTATGGTTCAGAGGAACAGATTCCTTCATTAGGTATGCTCAAAGACAAACTTATCAAATATCTCCATCAGGGACTGGTCTGTCCTTGATCAGTCCTCCATTACATAATCATTAATTCATAACTGGGGAGAAATGTGCTTTTAGTCCCAGCTCACTTACACAGATAATCAAGATTTACAGTATTAGAGGAGAATTTTTTAGAGGTATATTAATATTTATTTAGTATTTATAGTATTTATTTACATATATTTAGTATTTATAAGTATATTAATACTTATTTTCTGGAAAATGAGAAATATTAGTTTTGAGTATATATGTGTAGATATTTTGCTATATCTGTTGATATATAGATTTGAAAACATGTGGTTTTAGAAATAATAATAAACAGGTATTTTCCCTTCTTAAGGACTTAACTTTAATATACTAAGTTAGATTGTTTTTTTGATTGTTGTTTTAAAGCAGGGTGAAAGGAGAAAATGTCCCTACCTGAAAACATGCCAGGAATGTGAATTCTTTTACTTCCATAAAAGTCCCTCATTTTATGTCCCTCATTAACACTACATCTAAAACCAGTCTGTTCTGTCTCCTATGACCTTCAATTAGAGGAATAACTCTTGACTAAGTAGCTATTAGCAAGTGGAGAGGTGGCATTTTGACCTAGAGTTTGAAGGATAGATAGTATTTCAATATAATAATTATCTTACACTTACATAGCAAGTTAAAAATTTAGAGTACCTTATTCCAGCAACCCTATGTGGCATGGGTAGAAAATGAAAAATTAAGGCATTTCAGATGGAAGAAGTACTGGTTGAATTTAAAACCCAGAGTTTCCCTTTCCCAGAGTTCAGTAAAGCCTCAGGCAACAGAGTAATCTAGTTCCCTAGAGGGTGAAATATGTAGAGAAGAAAAGTATAGGATAAAAGAAGAAATATCATTTCAGATCAAGACCAGGCTGAAAATTCTGAATATGTCATTTAAGTAATGGAGAGCCATGGGAAGAACTGGTTTTTAACCAGATTATGTTATGATTGAAGCTTACAAGAAGTTCAAATCTGGCCTGACACATATTAGCTATGTGGCCCTGGACAAAAACTCTTGTTTGCCAACTGCAGCCACAACTCTTAACTCAGTGTGTGACTGAACTTAGTGAAGATCACTGTGTCAGCTGAGTTGCAGACAGATGAAAATGGGGAGATAACAGGCTATTGCAATAGTCCAGGTATGAGTTGATGAGTACATCAGACAGTAAAGCAGTGGCAAAGAAGTGAAGGGGGCATATGCAAGAAATATTACAAAGGTAAAATTGACAGTCTTTTGCAACAGATTGTATATGGTGTTGTGGGGTGGGGTGGGGAAGGAGATGAGATTAAAGAGTTGAGTAGCCAAAAATGACAACCTAGATGAGAAGATTTGGGGATCATTTGAATCTGCAGGAACTGACAGGATCACCAAGTACAGAGGGAGAAGACAAATTGACCTTGTGAGATACCCTCGGCAAACAAGGGTGATCCAGCAAAGGTGATCAAGAAGGAAAGGCAAAAAGAAGGAAAACTAGGAGAGAGCAGCATCACAAAAAGAAAGGGTGAAAAAAGGGTGAGTGGCAATGCCAAAAGTTGCAGAGAGGCCAAGAAGGATAAGGATTGAGAAAAGGTCATCCCATCTGGCAATCTAGAGATTTCGGGCAACTTTGGAGAGAGTTGTTGGCCAAAGGATGAGGTCAGAAGCCAGCCCATGGGAAGCTAAGAGTGCAGCCACAGTAATCGGGAGGGACAGGACAGGACAGCAGACTCAAAGGAGGATCTCCTGATAATGTGGCCTGTCTTCCAGGCAGTAGAGAATCTGATAGTAGACCTGGAGTGACAGAGAAAGCCATCTCCCAAACGGAACAGGAAGGCAATTAATCCACATTTGTGAAATAGGCATGACCACACCCACAGGATCTACCTCACTGGGCTGTTGTGAAACTCAAGATGACTTACTGAAAGCACTTTGCAAAATAAATGTTTAAAAAAGCCCCATATAAATGTCACTAGTGGGTTGATTGAAGAACTCATCAAATTAATCAGGGACCCCAATTATCTTTACTCCTTACAGAAAAAGCCCTGGATTTTGAGTCAGATGATTTGAACAAAGCTATTCTTGGCTTTCTCACTGAACCCTTGTGATACTGAGTAAGTCCTTCCCCCATTCCTGGGCCTGGCCCTTTCCAGCTCCTGGGTTCAGTCCCTTTCGCTGCTCCTAGGCTTCAGTTTCCCCATTTGCAAAAATGAAGGGTTTTGGATGATCTCTTCTCGAAGATTCCTCTGAGCTCTGAATTCTGGGAACAATATGTTATCCCAAGTCCCTTGCAAGTCCCGGCACCCTGTGGCTGACTTTGTGCGGTCACGGAAGGCCCTGGGACTGAAAGATGCTCTGCCAGGATGAAGGAGCCTGGCCGGGTACCAGACTAGGACTCAGGAGGTCGTGGCTGCCGTGCTCCTTCAGGCCTGGTGGGGGCGCTGCCGCGCTCCTCAGATTCAGGGCGGCTCCTCGCGGTGTCACAGAGCCAAGCCTTCGGCTTCTTAGCTGTTTTCGTCACCGCCTGACAGCAAGCCGCACGCCCTGCTGTCCTCACTTGTTTTTCCAGGCTGTTCGTCGAGGCGGACATTTAGACAGACAGCTGATTTGGCATAGGGCGGCGGCCACGGCGGCCCGTAGAGGGGTGAGATAATTCAGTGTTGAGAACCGGCTTATCTGCGGTCACCCCTCCGGCGCGGGGTCCTCAGCGGGCCCGAGGGAAGGCCCTCTTTGTGGCTGCAGTTGGCAAGATGGCGCCGGTGGGGGTGGAGAAGAAGCTGCTGTTGGGGCCCGAGGGAAACGGGACCCCGGGCGCCGGGGATTTGCCCAGTGAGGAGGACGAGGGGCAGAACCTGTGGTGAGTGGAGGAGCAACGGACTGAGTGAGGAAGGGCCGAACCTGGCCGGGGCTCCGGGGCCGGGACCGGGTGGGGCGGGGCAGCAGAACCAGCCGGGACGGCCGGGATGGTGGAGCAGCCTCCGCCCGCGTCTCCCTGCCTTCCTGCCTCCCTCCCAGCTCCGCGTTGAGGGGCCGGGAGCCTGGACCCCCCTTTCCATTTCTCTGTTGGTCCTGTTCTTCCCTCCCGGAGTCAGGAAGAATGGCGGTCCAGTCCGGTCGCTGACACCGGTAGTGTGACCCCGTGCAAGTCACTTGCCTCAGCTCGCCTCGCTTGTTCCCACCTGTGAAATAGGAATGGCAATAGCACCTCCTTCCTAGAGCTGCTGTGAGCACCAAAGTGACACGTTTGCAAACCTCTTTGCGATAAACACTAGCTATTGCTCTCAAACTCTTTTGCCCCGTTTCCCCTGCCTTCGAGTTCCCAAGACCAGTCTTTGAACCCTTTCTCCTCCGCCGCCCCCTTCTATCCCCCCTCCCCCCCGTTAGATCATCTGTCATTCGTGATGATTCACTGACTGTAGTCTTGGGGTATCCCCAGAAGGGTGCTAGTGTTAGCAGAAGGATGGGACACCCTCCCACTTTTTTCTCACGAGGTACCCAAAGTGGATGTTCTCAGGACGACACGGGAACTTCCCAAGCAAAGCCAGGGATTGCCGCATTCCCCTCTGCCCCCCTCCCCCTCACATCATGGGGTCTGAGAGACTTTGGGGTCGGGGGCAAGCCCTGGGGAGAGTGACGGCAGGGGCTAACTGCTGTGCCTTGTCTGCCGCAGGTCCTCCATCCTGAGTGAAGTGTCCACCCGCTCCAGGTCTAAGTTACCAGCAGGAAAAAACATCCTTGTCTTTGGTAAGTGCTGTCTCACTAGGGTTGGGAAAGGCTGGACGGCAGGGAGGCAGTCCTGGAAAATTGGAGAACATCTTAGGAGTTGAATTTTGCAGAGAAGGAAGTGCTACGAACCCACTGGGCTTTTGTGACATTACCCCGTGTGTTTATTATTAGACTTTGGAACTTCCCTGTTTTAGCTGATTTAATATGCTATGGTTTTAAACTGACCATACTTCCCCTTCTTCCCTCCCCCCCCCCCACTTTATTCCACATTTTTACAGTTGCCTTTTGGGGTATTATTGTTTTAAATACTCTGATTTTCTGGTTATATAGAATTATTCTGTTAAAGTGGCAAAGGTCACTAAAGTCAGGGGAGGAGTAACAAAATAAGTCATCTCTATTCAGCAATCGGTTTGTTAAGTACCTGTAAGCAAGGCAAAAAAAAGCCACAACCAAACAAAAACAAAACAAACCATCCTCTGCTCTTAAGTAGTTCATTCTTAATGGGAAGACAGCATGCAAACAACTATGTTCCAACTAGATATATACAGGATAAATTGGAGATAATTACAGAGTCTGCTTGAGACATGTAGTTTTGCTTAGCCCTATAATTATTTTCATTAGTTTCCCAGCCTTCATAGTGCTGGTGAAGAAGATACTCTAAAGTTGAAACCCAGTGTTGTGTTCTATCCTACCACAGACTGAATTTTCTGTTAATGATGGATGACTGTCACACTCAGACTTTATTATTTAAATACTAAAAGTTTTAAGGTTGTCATTTTATTTTCTCTTATAACTGTTTTCTTTGTAATAATTCATCTTAACATATTTGCTGGTAAGTGATTGACCCCAACATAATTCTTTGATGTCTTCATTTACCGCTTTTACAAATTGTAAATAGATTCACATAAAAGAATGGGTTATAACTTGGATTATTACTATGGAAAACTAGGTATAACTTGAATATAGGAAGTAGTGTGATGTAAAGAAAAGAGCATTTGAATTAGAAATCAGAAAGCAATTTTAAACTCATTTCTTCATTCTGATTAGGTACTATGTATCCTTATGTTACAAATCACATTCCCTAAGCCTTAGTTTTCTTATATGCAAACATAAGTGGCTGGATCTTGTGATCACTGATGTACCAGGTTTAAAATTCTTAAGTCTAAAATTCTTAAATAAATCTGTGATGTTATTAATGTGGATGTTTCTTTCAAGAGAATTCACTATGGAATTAGGGGGTTTACCCTTTATGCTGAAGGACTTTCCTCATTCTTTGCTGATATGAAGATGTCCGTGGAGGACATGAACTGTTCATTAGGTTCTACCTCTTGTCAATTGGCCAGCTCCTTTATGATTATAGAATTCTCCGATGATATCCTATACTCCAATTATTTTTATAGTTCCTTGTCACATTTTTGCCATGTCTAAATCATGTCCTGCTAAAATATAACACTTGTAACATAAGTTTGAGTTCTGTGCTGTGAATTCAACTTTTTAACAGGATTCTATTATATAAAAATATATGTATCAATGTGGAAGCTATACCTATTAAAGAATATCAACATGGTTTCTGTGTACTGAATACTTCTTATGTTTTTCTTATTTATAGGTGAAGATGGTTCAGGAAAAACAACACTCTTGGCTAAATTACAAGGAGCAGAGCACAGCAAAAAAGGAAGAGGTTTAGAATATCTATATCTTAACATTCATGATGAAGATAGAGATGGTAAGTTGCTCAAACCTATCATAAATAAAACATTTTAGGTGCTCAGTATGTTCAAGTGCTGTTCTGAAGGCTGGGAATGCAAATAAAAGCAAGTCATTCTATGTTTTCAAGGAACTCTAATTGTGGGAAAATAGGCTAGGGACTGGTCTAGCCATTGCATTGATATAGGAAGCTTCCCTGTGGGAAAACATATTTTCCCAATATAGATTAGCATGTTTTAGAGAGTTCCCTAGAAGTATCAGACATGGCAATCTGTAGTCCCTCTGAGGGCAGCCTGAATCAGATTAAAATGTTATTGAAAAATATTAAACAAAATAAAATAAAACGTAGATCATGTTGATATATGGTTTTCTAAGGCTGTATGCATCCCACAGGGCCCCATTTAGATTTAGTGGGCCCCATTTCTATTTGAGAACACTGATAAGTTAAGTGACTTGCCCAGAGTCCTATGGTCGCTGTGTGTTGAGCCAGGGCTTCAACTTAAGTCTTTTGTTCAACACTGGTTATCAACTTATCTTTGGGGAAAGGAGACTTCAAGTGCAAATCAAGAGTTCTAAAGGTTTAAGAGTGAGTCAGATGGCAGATCCAGGATCCTTAGGACATAACAGTAAGTCAGATGACAATGCCAAGGAGAACATCGAAGTGGGACAGATAAGAAAGCCTGGTGATCCCCCCATCTCACTAGAAAGATTGGATTTGATGACTTCAACTTATCTAAATAGTGTGAGCAGTCATCCTTTTGGGTGACTTTGGAGCCTGGGTTTCACATTACTTAGTTTATGAAGAAGAGATCATTTCCATTTGAGGAACCATGAAAGGATATTTAAAGAATATAGCATTTAAGCTGGGTATTGAATGGTAGATAGAAATTCAATAGGCAGAATTTGTTTGGGGAATGAAGGGCTCTTCCACTTGTGGGGGCATAATGTGAGCCAATGTATAAAGGTGGGAAAGTGTGAGGGTAGGATTAAAAATACCAAAGTAATCCATTTGGCTTGCAGTATAGACTGTGAGGAAGAGAATTCAATTGGTTTTAAATAGTGCTCCTTCTATCCTTTGAAAAAATACTATTAACAAATACATCTGCCTGTGTTTGCAGACTTTTATTTAGTAATAGAAATTAAAAGTTAACTTCATTTAACATATTTAACATATATGGGACTACCTGCCATCTGGGAAGGAGGTAGAAGGAAGGAGGGGAAAAGTTGAAACAGAAGTTCTTGCAAGGATCAATATTGAAAAATTACCCATGCATGTGTTTTGTATATAAAAAGCTATTTAAAAAAAACAACTTAAGTTCAGATATAGATGGGATCTTTTCAGTAGTCTATTTTGATACCTTGGTCTGGTAGCCTGTAATTTTCCTGTGAAGAACACCTGAAATAATATATTAGGAGTTTTTTAAAACCTTTTCTTAATCCTCTTTTCCAACATTAATTTATGGATTACTGATAGAAGTATATATACATGCAACTATTAACACCATGTTTAAGTTTTGTAGTTACAGGATTAACTGGAGTTTAATCATGAAATCCATTCCCTGCTTTCTATGTTTGCTATGATTAGAGTTATGATTTTTAAATGAAGAAATGTTGTTTTCAGTTTTTTTTAAGAAGGATCCTCTGAATGCAGAAGCTACCATAAAAAGAAATACTTTTAAAATTGAGTTATATTGACAAAGAAATAATAAAATCTTGCCCAGTACCATTTAAAATTTTAGGAAGGTTGATATAAAATGGAATGCATGTTGTCATACCACTTTAATTCTTTAGCCCTCAGTTTCCTCATTTGAAAAAAAAAAAGTTAGAGATTGGCCTCAGTGGTCTTTTAAGTTAGAGATGAAGCGATTAGACCAAGTTAAATAACCAGCTAGTTGCAATTAGATGATGTAGGAGATAGAGCTGTGGGTCTGGAGTCTAGAACACTCATCTTGAATTCAAATTTGGCCACTTAACTAGCTGTGTGACTCTGGGCACGTCATTCAACTCTGTTTGCCTCCGTTTCTCATCTGGAAAATGAGCTGGTCAGGAAAATGGCTAACCACTCTTAATATCTTTGTTAAGAAAACCCCCAAAGAGGTCCCAAAGTCAAACATGCCTGAAACATGTAAGCAGCTGCAAACAGCCATTACCTCAGAGACTGGATTTGAATCCAGGCTTTCTGCTTTCAGTTCTCTTTCTACTGTATCACATTCCCTTTACTTTTTTTAATGTTTCGGGTTGTTTTTTTTTTTAAATCAGTGTCTATTTTTGTCACTTGCATCTTTGAATTTTTTAGTTTCCTTTAACATGCTTTAAATTTCCCTTTTGAACACATAAATTGGAATGTTGGGGGTTGTTGCATTGACTTCAGTGTTAAAGTCCTTTAAGAATCTCCTTGCCTGCAAGAAGTAAGAACAGATTTGTTTGCCTTCTCTTAGAGATTCTTTATAGAACATGACGGACAGCTTTATTTCAGCCACAGAGAAGACAGGACAGCTTTTCAACAAATGAAAACTTTGTACTTTGCTTTTCGTGTCTTTTTTTTTTTTTTTCTTATTTCTCAAGTATGTAGCATGGATATAATTTTCCTTATGAAATAGTCAAAAGTTTATTTCATGGCAAAGCATTTTCATGTCCTCTTGACATTGTTTATAGTTATAAGACTTTATGACTGCAAAAAGCTTTTACATGGATTTCATCATTTGATCCTCACTAGAGTCCTGTGAGGGAGGTTATTTTAAGTTTTGTTTCCATTTTACATAGAGGTTAGGTGACTTACCTCTAAGTCACACAGTGAGTTAATAGGGATTGGAATTCAGTCTACTTTACTAGTGTCTTGGATATGCACTCCTTTTTCCTGTAATAGAAGTAATGTAATAACTCTTCATTCAGATTTCTTTGAGGTTACTATAATAGTTAATTTTGCAGACAGCCTGGTGACTTCACCAGCTATTCTGTCTGTGGACAAATCTTTTTCCTTCCTTGAGCTTTATTTTCCTCACCTGTACAATGAAGATGATACTTTCCATTACCTATCATATAGGTTGTTGGAAGAAAAGACTTTTTAAAAGTATTAGCCACTATAAGTGTGAGTTATAATAAATGTTTAATTTAGATTTTGTTGAGATATGTAATTTGCTGTCAATTTATTTTTATTTGAAATACTTTTCTGACTAAAGTTGAATCTCATTTTTCTTTAATGCTTTTTTTTTTTTCTTTTTTTGCTTTAGTGATATAGGCATATAGTAAATGATTTTGGCATAAAATGTGTGAGTTTGAAAGTGATTGGGAGGTCTTAAGAATTGTTAGTCTCCAAAAGAACAAACAAACAAACAAACAAAACCTGAAAATTTTGGAAAGATTGGTTCCAGTTCTCACCAACAGCATTTATGGATGTGTGGACTAAGACTGTTTAATTTAATTTGGTTTGCAAAATATTTGATAAATACTTTCTCTATGCCTGGCACTGTACTAGTTACTAAGTATATAAAAGCAAAAATAAAACAGTTCCTTTTCCCAGAGAGCTTATATTTTAACCGAAAGTAACTATAATAGCAAATAAACACAAAATATTCTGGAATGAAGAAATGGGTTTGGAGAGTACTATATGGGAGAGGGGAAGGAGTAGACACAAGGAAACACCTTGGGCAGACATAAGTTATGTTTGAGCTGAGCCCTGAAAAGATCTGAGGTGAAAAGAAAAAAAGCAATGTCACAGGGACTGATAGAATGAATATGTACATAACAAGCCATAGGTCTGTCCACCTGGCCTGATACTGCCATTAATAACAGTAATCATTGTGCCTAGCATTTTTAATGTCCTAAGATTTACATACTTAAAATGACGTATGAGAGAGATAAGGATGGTTGAAACACTGGTTGGGAGGAGGGGGTAGCAGTGAGTGGGACAAGAGTATGTTTCCATTCAGAAAATATTAAATGCCCATTTTATGCAAACACTGCAAATAGCATGATGAAGACACCTATCCTCAGAAGCTCCTGTCTTAGAAAAGGAGGATGCAATCTATGCATCTTGACACTTCATACCAAAGAATTTCTTACTTCCTCATTATCCTAGCATCTTTATCTAAAAACAAAATCAGAAGCCCCAGAATTGAGTTAAGGGTCAAATAAAATAATGTTTAGTGAAAGCACTTTCTAAAATACTCCATAATTGTGAATTTTTTTTTAATGTTAATGTGGAAGTCTTAAATTTTATTTTGTTTTTAAAATGGCACTATTGGCAAATGCTAGTAAATTATTTCTGATGATCTTGTGTTCTGGCATTGAAAGACCCTGAGAATCAGTTTCCTTGTCTGTAAAACAGACCTGCTTCTACTAATTGCTTAACAGGACTTTTCTGAATATCAAATAAAATAATGTATAAAATTGTTTGACCTTCCATGTATCAACATTTAAAATCTCATTCCTCAACTTCTACCTTTTAGTTTTGAAAAGAAGAAATATAGCCTTCATTTTTTTCTTGATGTCTTTTGCTTTTATATCACATTTATTTCCAAATACAACCATCCCTTGTAACAAAGCCTTAATTTCCAATAAAAGCAATGAACAACTTAATATTTTTTTTTCAAATTAACACACTTCGAGTCACTCTGAGAATATTTAGAACTATCTGTTTTATCCCCCCTTTTAAGGGATGAAGTAGATTATATATATATATGATGTTTGGTTACATTTTCCTTTGTAAATAAAATATTTCTAGTGATCATGTCTTTTAATTTTAATTTTGACTTTGGCCTAACTACTGATATTTTTCTAAGTTGCAATTACAGTAACAGCACATTGACTGACTACATTTTTCTCGTACAGATCACACACGTTGCAATGTATGGATATTGGATGGAGATTTGTACCATAAAGGCTTGTTGAAGTTTGCCGTTTCTGCAGAAACCCTGCAAGAGACTCTAGTCATCTTTGTAGCAGATATGTCTAGGCCTTGGACTGTTATGGAATCTTTACAGAAATGGGCCAGTGTTTTGCGGGAACACATTGATAAAATGAAAATCCCTCCAGAAGAAATGAGAGACATGGAGCAAAAGTGTAAGAACGGTGCATTTTCTTAATTAGAGTGTAATTGTGGGTCTGTTTTCATTGTAGATCCTTTGAATGGCACCTGCCCCCTCGTTTTAGTAGGTGGATAATATTTTGGACACTTGGGATCCTCTCTTTGAAGAAGTAAGCAGAGAGAAGGTGCTTCATAAATGTTGAAAGAATGATTACATTCTCTTCTATGAAGATGCTCTTTGAGAGAGCTCAGCCCTTCTCAGTTTAGGATCTCAGAACATTGTCAAAGCTCTCATATTCCCAGGTGATCTCTCTCTCTGTATGAATTGAGTTTTGTTGGTATTACTTGCTTTCCTTGTTGACCTGGAGATTAAGGCCATTTTTTTTGTGTGTGATTTTCAAAAGGAAGAATATACAATAAGGCTTTCTTTATCTAAACATGATTTGATCTATAGGTCTTTATATTGTTAGCATGTGTGGCCTCCAAACTCTTTAGCAGTCCCAGTTTGTGTGGGAACAGCTCTTGTCCCAAATTTAGAAAGCCTGGGTCCAAGTCTCAACACTAACACACAATAGCTTTATGGCCTTAGGGTAGTCGCTTCCCTTCAAGGAACTTTTTTTCCTCTCCTGTAAAGTAAGGATGATCTCTAGGCAAAGTGATTGTTAAGATTCCACATAGTTCCAATAGTCTTTGAGTCCATGGGTTCTAGTGTGGTCTGTATAGCCTGAAGCTCTCTTTAGGAGCTTTGTTGTTTGACAGGAGGAAAGCTAGTTTCCTTCATTAACCTGCAGGACAATAAAATTAAAGTTAATTAAGAAATTAAAAATTATCACGGAATTCAAACAAAAGCAGTACTAGAGTGATTTGTTTCTGAATCCAAGGAGTGCTGAAATTTAAAATTAGAATATTTAAAGGTTCATTTTCTATTGTTAAATGGTAGGCTGTATTATGTTTATTAAAAAAAAAATTTTTTTTTTAAAGTGAAGGACTTGATTTTCAAATTTGAAGGAAGTTTGGGAGGGTGGGATTGTTTTTTGTTCTAAAATATATGTGGTTCAGAAGATTGTTTTTCCTCTCCCTTGCTTCTGTGCAGTTACATGAGCATCTGATCACTTGCCAGAAGAGTAGGAGTGGCCGCGGCAGCAGCAACAGTCTTTGACAAGGGTTGGCTCTGCTCAAACTGGCTTATTTCCACAGTATGACATCATCCAGTGAATTAATGAGGGCCCTTTTGGGCTTGGTGTACAGTATCCTCACATTGCTAACTCGTGCATTATAACGACACTCAGAATGATGGTTCTTCCCGCATCTTAGGTTTGCTTTTCAAATCAAATTCCACATCCCATGTCTTCCTGTCACACTCTTCATTTTGCCTGTGCCTTCTGTCACATGTCAGTTCCAAATATCTCATAGACACTGGGAGCTTTATAGTTGATCCTTTCAAACTCTCTTTTGTTTTTTCCCCGCTGCATTGACTGCTATGCATTCTAGCTAGCTAGTATCAGATTGACCTTTACAAATAATGAGAATTTCCCCAGAATTAGATACACTAAAGCACACTACTTTTGAACATGAGAGAATTTTGTAGCCAATACACTTATATTATGGTATGTAGAGAAGTAAATTGATTTTTTGTGATAGATTATTTATTCTGAGTTCATTTTCACAGTGTGGTAACATCTCAAAAATGTTTCATTTTTGGGTTTATTTTGTTTTTTAAAATAACCTAAATCTTGGGTAGCAAGATCCCCAAAGTAAGAATTAGGAAACCTAGATTTGAGCCCTAGCCTTGCCACTGCTAGCCATGTGACATTGGGCTTGGTTTCTTTGTCTCTAAAATAATTGGATCAAATTAAGTGATCTTTAAGGTCTTTTTCATTGCTGACATGCTCCTATGTGCATCATGTTGGGGAGGGGGGGTGGGATTTGTCTGTTCAGTGCTACAAATTTATTCTAATTCTGGTTAATCTTTGTTCTCTTTTCTACCCCCAGTGTACCATACATTTGGGATGACAAGTTCTTTGCCTGTGTGCTAAAAGTCTGTTAGTCTTAAGTTGCAATAAAGTGGTTTTTTCAGGCTAAAGAGGACTATACAGCCTTAAATAAATTACTTCACTTCTCTGAGTGTCAGTTCCCTCAACTTTAAAAGATTTAAATTAGATGTTCTCTCAGGAGAAGCTTTAATTTTATCAGCTGGCTGTTTCATCTCAGTAGTGAGATTAGTCCATATGTTGAATTATCCTATAGTATCTTCATTATTCATCCTGTGCTTTTCTATTTTTAAAGAAAAGTAATTGAAAGTATTTACTTTAAAGATTCCTTTCCTTCTCAATTGTACATTTCGGTAAAACATTGCCTAATTGGCCCAATGCATAAGGACCAGGCAGTATCTTTTGAAATGTTTTGGAATATTTATCTATTGACCCTATTCAAAACCCAGAAATGACCTAAAGCTATAATATCTGATAATGGTACAAAGGACTTGGAACTGTTAGAGATGTGAGGTTTGATTCTGCCTCATAAGACTTGTATAACTATAGGAAAGTTACTTAACTTCTCTTTATTAATCAACATACCTTTAAAATGGACATCAGAATAACAAGGACAGATATGATAGCATTTCTATTCCCCAAGGAACAAGATTATCTGGAGATAATGGGGGATAATATATGAGTGTATAAAAATACTATTTTACATGTTCTAAACTATAGGTACGTTAAGAGTGCAGTGGAAAAAAAAGATCAGAAAAAGCTTCATGGAGGCAATGAAATTTGAGCTAGGGCTTAGAGGATAGAAAGAATTTTGAATAGCAACAGCAGTATTTATTAAATGCCTACTATATATCATACACACACATTGTTAAATGCTGGGGATGCAAAAAAAAAAAAAGTAGACCCTTCTCTCAGAAAGCTCATAGTCTAATGAAAACAACTTATAAACAACTATTTGCAAATAACATAAAGAGAATAAACAGAGGGGAGGTACTAGCATTAAGGGAATAAGGGGTGGGGTTAGGAAAGGCTTATGAAGAAGGCAAGGCTTTTAGCTAGGACTTGAAGGCACAGAAGCCACAAGGTAGAGATGAGAAGGGGGAGATTTTAAGCCATGGAGAACATGCATTGAAAATGCCCAAAGTTAGGAGTTGTGATATCTTATTTGAGGAACAGCGTGGTGGTTAGTGTCACTGGGTCAGGGATGTGGGCTGTGTAATGTGTAAGAAAACTAGAAAGGTTATGAAGGGCTTCATACATCAGCCATGATCTGACCTGCACTTTAGAAAGGTCTGTTTGGTAGAGAGACTGGAAGACACTTAAGATACAGAGACCAACTAGCTAGCAATTGGCAGTAACCCAAGCTTTTGAGTAGAAGGATGGTGGTGCTGTCAGTACCAATAATAAGGAAATTAGGAAGATGGGAGGACTAGGGAAAAAGTTAATGAGTTCAGTTTTAGACATGTTGAGTTTAAAATGTGTAGTTAAAGATACTAGACTGGAGGTCAAGAGAAAATTTAGAATTATGTAAATAGATATGAGAATCCTTACAGATAATATTTGAATCCATGGGAGCTGAGAAAAGGTCTCAGGACAGGATTCTGAGGGACATCCTCTGTAGGCAGATGTACTAGATCTAGCAAGGGCTAAGATCTAGCAAAGGACACTTAAGGAACAGTCCAATAGGTAGAAAGAAAGAAGGAAACAAGCTTGCATTTATTAAGTGGCCACTGTGTGGCAGGCACTATGCTAAGTACTTTATAAATAACTCATTTAATACTCTTAGTCACCCTAGGAGGGAGGTGCTATTATTATTCTCAATTTACAGTTGAGGAAACTGAGTCAGATATATTCAGTGACTTGTCCAGAGTAACATAACTAGTGCAAGCTAGCTTTGAATTCAGATCTTCCTGACTCCTAATCCAGCTTCACTGTAATTCCTAATTACGTAGAGAATTTAGAAATATTGAGAAAATTTAGAGAGATGTGTGCTTGATGGTGTAAAAGCTCATAGAGAGGTTGAGGAGAATAAAGATTGACAATTAAGAGATCATTGATTATTTTGGAGAGAGCAGTTTCAGTAGAATTGAAAGCCAAGTTAAATGAGAGGAAGTAGAGACATGAATTGTAGACCCAGATTGTAGGCAGCTTTCTCAAGGAGTTTAACTGGAAAAGACAGGTGAGCAAAGACAGGTCGTGGGGCTGAATAGATCAAGTAAGTTTTTTGTTTTTTTGTTTTTTTAAGAGCAGGATGAACATGAACTTGTATGGAGGCAAGTTACTGAGCCATTATGAAGTGTTTCTGTGTGTCACATGAAGCATTGGAGATATAAAGAAAGGCAAAAAAAAACAAAAACCTTTTCTTAAGGAATTCACAGTCTTAATGGGAGAGAGAATGTGCTAACAAGTATGTATGAATAAGATGTATTTAGGATAAATTTGAAATTGTAAACAGGCCCTTGGGCACTATATAAATCAAGGGTAAGTCAGGAAAGGCTTCTGTAGAACGTGGGATTTTTTAGCTGGGACTTGAAGCCAGGAAAGCTAGAAGGTGGGAATGAAAGAATCCCAGGCATGGGGCAGCCACTAAAAAAATCCCAGAGCTGGGAAATGGAGTATATTTTGGAAAATTAGCAAGAAGGCCAGTGTTACTGGAATTGTAGAATACATGGAAGTGAGTAGGTTGTAAGAAAACCAAAAAGATAGAAGCCAGCTTATAAAGGGCCTTAAAAGTCAAACAGAAGATTTTATATTTTATTGTGGAGGTAATAGCCTCTGGTGTTGGTATGATATAGGGCTGACTTGTGCTTTATAAATTAGTCAGTAGACAAAGAGATCGACTAGACAGAAAGAGAAAAATATTCATTGAATCTTAGAATTAAAAAACTAGAAAGGACTTTTGAGAGGTCACATAGTCCAACCCCCTAATTTTACGCATGAAAAATTTGAATCCCAGCATGGACAGTTAGACATGATCATAGAGCAAGACAGTAGAAGAGCCATGTTACACAAAAATGTAATCTGCCAAAAGGCTTTTGTGAGGTTGTATGTGATTAGGAGGCTTTAGTAAATAGAATTTGGGGGTACTTGGTAAATTCCCACACTCTTTACCATAATTAAATTATTCTTTTCAACTATATCTGTATCTTCAGGTCACCTCAGGGTTTAAAATGCCAATAATTTTAAGTTTCAGAATCTCTCCAAAGACAAGTCATTTAATGATTGGAAAAGTGTCAGAGAAGTCACCTGTTTTCCCAATATTCCCTATAGGAATTCATTGGTTGCCTGCGGACTTTGGTGCCCAAATTATTAGGTGACATTTAATTTTATTTATGCTTAATTTCAAATGCAAGGATTTAGAATGGAGAGTTTCATTTAGATAAAACACGAGTTATAAAGAGTCTTCAAGAGAAAAGAAGTTGTAAGTGGGTTTTCTATTGTTCCTTGTTAATTGTGTTGCACCATCAAACATAGTTCTCTGAAATACACAAACTTATAAAACTGGAATAGAGCTAAGAATCTTCTCATTTAACTACTGGGTTAAATGGTTACATTTATGAAAAGG
Organism: Antechinus flavipes; assembly: GCF_016432865.1. Taxonomy (NCBI): domain Eukaryota; kingdom Metazoa; phylum Chordata; class Mammalia; order Dasyuromorphia; family Dasyuridae; genus Antechinus; species Antechinus flavipes. The sequence goes on from NC_067399.1 coordinate 62,474,891, forward strand.
AAATATTCTGAAGATCAGATTCTAGCTTGGGAAAAGCTCAGAAATTTCATGCTGCTGTGTCATCATTAGCACAAAATTATTTAATTAAAATTTCTCATAGAGTTTCAAAACTGTCCAAAGTACTTCAGTTTTGCTTACTCAGTGTTTGATTTTATTTGACTAGGACTGAAGTTATTCTGACTTCTAATTAATATGAACCAGTAGAAAATGGAAGCATTTTCCATTATACTTTTAAGCACTCTCATTTTGGAAGCGTGGGTGCCTCTCATATTTCATTCTACAAAGGATCCATCAATGCTGTAGCTATACTGAACTGTTTTCTAAATTTAGATTGTAGAGGGTATGACAAACTGAGTGGGCTAACCTGCTATTGTTGTGCCCCCTTAAGTTTATCCCTGCTCTAATTTGGAGGGAGTGCTGCTTCTGTTTTCTTAGTATGAACTTAAAATGATACTCATATCACACATTTTTGATCTTAGCCAAGTTCTAAAAAGAAGCCATAAAATGTTTAAAAGTAATCTGGTTTTTTGAACTGTTCGGCACAGTCCATCCATTTTACAATGGTAATAACTTGAGTGATTGTAACCTAGCATGGTCTATTTCTATTGAGTTACCTGTAATGTATTTTACACAAAAGTAAAGTAAGTGGTATTCATTTTACCATTTTGATAAATAAAACTGCTTCAGTTAAGAGTAGTGATAATCTGTGGTTGGAGAAAAGAGAAGGAAACTCTATGAGAACAAGTTTAAGAGTCAAGGTCTCAATTCTAGTCTAGGCTTCTTCTACTAAACCTAGTTGATATCTTTTTTCAAACTTAATATCTTAGGTGCTTCAAGCCCTGGTAATTAAAGTAATTGGTCTAGATTATATAGCTAAATTTGTCAAGAGGTAAGACTTGAGCTCAGGATTTCCAGTCTGTGCTGGAAAATCTCTCTATTCACTCTTATCATGCTATCCCTTTATACTTTTTTTTTGTTGTTGTTACTTCATGGGCTTGTTGTAAAGAAAAACACATATGACTATACTTTGAAATTACTAAACAAACATAAAACAGTCATAGTGTGATATATCACTTTACTTGCAAATTATTTTCATAACAAATGGAATTTTTTTCAAGGTTGAATTTTACTTTGTTGCATATTTTCATCATGAAATCAACTATAGGTCGAGTATTCTAAGGGACAATATTTTTAATACTATCTGTTGTAGTTACAGTTTTGTTAGGTTTTTAAAGGAATAAGGAGGCCATTTATTCCTTGATACTCAAGTGTTTCTAATGGATACATTAGAACACACTGTTTCAGGTTTGGGTCATACTGCTGCTTTTCAGGTTGCAGTGCATCCAAGAATATTTCTGCTTTGGTTGTTTATATTAAAAGATTAATCAATGAATAAATTAATTATATATTAATTAGGTATAAAGACAAAATACTATTTGAAGTGCTGTCCAGAGGGCTTCATCATTTTGGAAACTGTTCACCTTTGATCAGCTGATATAATAATGGTTGAGAACAGTTTGTCAGATTAGCCTTTTTAAGTCTTAAAAAGTCTCTTTTGGGACCATTTGCAATTAGTTTTTAATTTGATTTTCTTACTTTGTTACTTCATGTGAAAAATGAAGGGTTGGATGCAGATGATTTTTAATATCCTTCTAGTTTGGGATCCAATAAAAGATTAGAGGCTTCTGTAGATCCAGCTTCCTTTTTTGGTTGGGCATGGAAAGAAAGGGCAATTTAGCAGCTTGTCTTTCTGGCATGAGAGGGAAGGAGTATGAAGTAGTAAAGCATGGGGTTGGTGGTTGAGAGCTAGATTTGTTTTAATTTTTGTCACTTTGGCTAAGTCAGTTCCCTTTTTCCAACCTTAGTTCTTCTGTACTGTAGGGCTAGACGCTCTCTAATGTTTTATGATATGTGCATCCTTTAACCCTCTTCATCTGTTCCATATTTAGATTAAGGAGCTCTGAGCCTAAGTGATGATGCTATTTTCTGTCTATGGTTGCTTAGTTATTTTGGTTAAATCATTGTGCTAATGAGGCTGAGATCATAGGTTTGATTCCCCACAATAACTATTTCAAAAAATTCTTCCCATTGTTTAATAAGCTGTAGTGGGAGAAAGTGGAAAATTCTACACAATACACTCTCACTTTGGTTAAATTTCTCTAAGGAATTGCTATATTTATAAGAGGACAGCTTATTATATGGTTACTGCAAATTACAAAGAATAGTAATTTAAATAATAGGCCTCAGTAGATTGTAGGATTTAGGGCTAGAAGGAGTCATTGTCCAGCCCTTTCAGTTGACAGGTAAGGAAATTGAGTATACTAGGCTAAGTTTTCCATCTCATTATTTACATACAGCAGGGATAATATATGTATACATTTCAGCTCTGTTCTTTAGTATGTAAAATACTATAGCAGTTTAGCAATTGTATAGCAAACTTCAAGTAGAACTTCTGACTGGTGTGATATTTTGGTCATTTTTAAAGATTGGTACCTTATAAGCAGTTTAATGATCCATGGTATTTTGAAAGTAGTTCAACTTGAATTTTATCATTGCTGGCTTTAAAATACACATTAAAAAAAAATTAAAATATATGTCATGGGAAACATGCTGGGTGGTGTGTTTTCAGTAATCAGAAAGAGTTGCAATGAGGATATCTGGGAATATGCCTGTGTTGCTCTGAAATGATAAGAGTGCTAACTGAATTATTTAAATTTTGCAGTCTTCATTGACATTCTCTAATCTGATTTTCTTGGAAAGTGGGAAGGAGGGATGGTTTAATTTTCCAGGGCTTACTACTTAAAAGGCATCTAATTTATTATTAGAAATGTATTGTCTTTTATAGTTGTGAAGGATTTTCAAGAATATGTGGAACCTGAGGAAGGCTATCAAGGCTCACCACAAAGGAGAGGACCTCTAGCTTCAGCACAAGACGGTGAACATGTTACCTTGCCACTTGGAGACAACATGCTCACACATAATCTTGGCATCCCGGTCTTGGTTGTTTGCACAAAGGTGAGCACAACTAGATTAAAGTATTACTTGCCTTTACGGTTCTCCAGTGAAAACTCATTTGACAGTGAGTCCTTTTTAAACTTGAGACTTTGTATATAAATCGATGAATTGTTGTAATTGAGAAAAGTACTTAGATCAGAATTAATGACTAGAAGTTACAGAAAAATGATTTTCAATTTAATAAAACAAAGAATTTCTAACAGTTAAATATGTGCCAAATTAGAATGGACTGCTTCAGTGGCTGGTGAGTCTTATCACAGGAAGTATGCAGTGACAGTTGGATAGCTATTTTGAGGGATAAATTATAGTAGTTCTGGGAATTTAATTAAATGGGAATTCTGTGCTTCTGGCATTTGGGTTAGGGTCCTTGCTTTGCCACTAACTAGTTTTATGATCTTATTAATCCAATTAGCTTCTCTGACTTTTGAATGCTCGTATTTAAAGTAATGCTGATCCTTCTGCTCTCACAGTAGACTTGTTAAAAGCAAAGAGAATTATGAAGAGAATTTCTTTAAAAGCCCTTTATAAAATGCTACTCTACAAATGCTCTATAAACTATTACCGTTCAAGGTTATGTTATTAATGGAATGGAGTCCAGAACTATTTTCACGTATCTTTGGTATAGTCCTCTTGATAGAAAGTAAAGTCCTTGAGGGCAGGGACCACATCTTTTTTCCTCCCTTTATTTTTCTCTTGTTTGATGCATAGTACTTACATGTGACATGTGACAGATGCTTAAGAAATAGTTGTTGAATGGATGGATGGAATATTCATTTTCATTTAGTAAATCTAATCAATAGCCTTGAACCTAAAAGTAGATAATTTATACTTTAAAAGGATTGATCAGTCAGGCATTTATTTAATGCCTTCTATATGCTAGATGTTGTGCTGGGGATACAAAAACAAATTAATTGATTTAACAACTCATTAGACTGAGAATTCTAGAAGTCCTTTAAGATTGGAAGTATACATAGTAATGCCTTAAGCAGAAATCAGGGAAATTTGGTAGAAGATAGAGTTTTATGTGAAAGATGACTTTGTGGTGTTTATGAGGCTTCCAGTTTGTCGTATTCAATACTTAATGATGTGACATTAGAGTTTGAGAGTGTAAGAGTGGGTATAAAGAAAGATCCAGGATTTTTCTGCCTAAAGATGATTATTAAACTTATAGGATTTGAAGTCAATAATGACAGAGCATAAAAAAAGGAAGGGATTAGGACTGAGTCTTGGAAGATAACCATGGTTAGGGGCCATAATGGAGACTATTCAGATAGTTAGGAAGAAAACCGAAGTAAAAGAGAATGTACAGGAGGTCAGGGTTATGCAGTGTCATATGCTGCTGCACAGAGGTCAAGAATAGTGAGGATAAGTATAGGTTTTTGGATTCAACAATCAGGGAATCGTTAATATTTTTGGAGTTTTGAGTTTGAGAGCTAAACTGCAAAGCATGTAGAAATGTTGGAAAGGAGGGGAATTGAAGGCAGAGATAGTCATTTAATGAATAGTCATTTAATAATATGGTCAAAGTATTGGAGGATTGGACCAATTCATTTCTTTGTCTTCAGTTCTTTGTTGTCTTTGCAGGTAGCAAGCTATCGGATTTTAGTTTTGTGTGAGCAGTAGAAAGAGCCATGGAGTCAGAAGGCTTATATTCAAAACCTAGACTTCAATACCTTTTGTGTGAGATCATGAACATTTCACTTCATCTCTCTGATCCTCAGTTTCCCCCTTCTGTAAAATAGAGTTCTTATTTATACCATAGAACTTCATAGGATTTTTTTGTAAATAAAGTAGTTTATAAATTTTAAAAGTGCTTTAAAATGTGAGCCAGTAATATTAGAAATTATAATACTTAAGAATATCAAGTTTTCAGTGTGTTTATATTTGCAGCTGAGAAAATAGGTCACTTGTAGAGCCAGAATTCCAATTTAATTCAGCACAGGTAGATGCAATCTCAGTCTGAGCCCTATTCAAATTATGGATCATATTTTACAATATCCCTGATAAGTGGTAATTGAGTCTCCATTTAAACATACAATTTTTGGAACTTTGGCTTGGGTTATTCCATTCTACTGTTAAGACAGCTCTCTTACTATATTTCTACTTAATTTTAAACCCAACAGAAGTTGATTTAAGAATTGAAAATTGTTATTGTTTCTTTGCATGCAGTATTTTATGATACTTGTTCGATTTATTTGTGAGTCTTGGCAGACTTCATTATATTCAGCAGATATTTTTCCAAAAAATCATATCTAAATCATTTCTATTTTAAATGTTTTAAACTCATTAAAGCAACTTTCCTTTAGCGATTACCCATTTCAAATGAAGGTTACTTTTGTAATATGAATTAATTTATTTTATTCATTAATTTAACTGTTTAATGTTAGTGCTCCTCTTCATTTCTACCTGCCTATACCTATTCCCCTTTGAAGCTTCAATATGGCATGATAGGGACCCCAAGACCTTCTCAGGAATGTAAATTCTGGTGAACCCTGCCATGAGGGGAGGGACGCAAGTATGGGCCTGTGATGGATATATTTCCTTGCTAATATTGATGTTATTAATGATGGGGTTGCCACAGAAAGTACAAGTAACTGCATGCTCTGCCCAGCTGTCCTTGACAGCTTTTGAAGAATACCTAAGCCAAGAAGGTGTATACTGTCACTACTGACAAATCATAGCTCTTCTAAGTGATTTAAATAATTCCATATTCATGATAGCCAGCTGAAATTTTTTTAGCTTCAACTTGATGTAAGATCTTGTGCATGCACTTAAAAAGCTTAAATTATATCTTCCTGGCTATACTTTAAAGTGTAGCCAGGAAGATACAGCAGAACCACCAATAAGTTAATCGACAGATAGAAACAAAATGCTTTGAAAGGTCCATGGTGGAGCAGAGCACACCTCCCTGGAAAGATTCTTAGAATTTCAATTCTGATTTGTTTCTGTCATCTAAAAGTAGAGTATAGAAAGTCATTCTGTTTCTTTGAAGTTTCTAGTTCAGCAACTTATGCTGAGAATATTGGTCATCACTGACACTCATATAAAATTAAATAAATATCTGTGAATCTTTACAGAGCATATTTCTTTTCTGTCTGCCTTATTACTATGACTCTTGACCTCGTAGCCTACAGAAAACTTCTAAGTGAAGAAACATCCTCCTTTTCCCTCCTCCCCACTCCCACCCCCCCCACCTTCCAGTAGTGTATTGTGAATTAAACAGAAACCAAGTATAGGAGATAGGTAAATTCTGACCCTGTCATCGTGACATAGGAGTCTTTAGACCAGGGATCCTCAAACTACAGCTGCGGCCAGATGCAGCAGCTGAGGACAATTATCTCCCTCACCCAGGGCTATGAAGTTTCTTTATTTAAAGGCCCACAAAGCAAAGTTTTTATTTTTACTATAGTCTGGCCCCTCCCAACAGTCTGAGGGACAATGAACTGGCCCCCTATTTTAAAAGTTTGAGGACCCCTACCATAGACAGTCTGTTGAAGGAACTGGGCATCTACTTGCATTTTTGTTAATAGACATTTCTTTCCAAAAAGGAGGAAATAGCTGTTTGTTTTCCTTAGGATAATGATGTATAATAATAGCAATAATGACAAAAACATGTAAAACACTTTAAGGTTTGCAGAGTACTTCAGAAATATCTCATCCTTACAACAGCTTTGGGAATAGGTATTTTTATTATCTATATTTTACAGAGAGTTGAGGAAACTGAGGCAGAAGGAGGTTATGTGACTGTTCAGGATCATACAACTAGTAGCTGGAATGAGTTTAGATCATAGACTCCCAATTCAGTGGTCTCTCCATGTGCTGCCAGCTGCCCTAAGGAAAGAGGCCAAAGCAGTAAGAATAGGAGTGATAGGTGATTCCCTATGGAGACGCCCAGAAGGTGACTGACTCTGTTTTATCTGGAAACAAGGAATAGAGTCAAACTGTAATGCAAAGTGATTAATTAGGCCAGCTGATGACAGCTTCCCACTTCTGGTTTTTCAAATGGTCACAAGTAATAATCCTAAAAGAGATCTGGAAAACACTGCTAAGGCTTAGGTCTTAGTGGTTTATTCAGATTTTCATTACTGTTGTTGATCAAAAAGTAATTGTCTCAGAGGACAGAAGCAGATAGGTGAAATTGCTGTTAATAAAATAGATGGACCATGGTTAAAAATACAGGCGTGTAGGGACAGAGTGTACAAGGACTGGTAAAATTGTGTTTGCCTGGAGAAATTTGTAAAACTAAATCCAGGAACTTTAAATTGATAAGAAAGGACTAGGGAGAAAACTTCCTTCATATCTTTCCTAGTTAAATGTTAATAAGAGTAGCTGGAATATAAGAACAGCAAAAGAAAAATCTAGACATTTTTAGGGAATGAGTGAAGAAAGCGCTAAAGCCTATGGCTTCTGCTGTCCCTCTACAAATATATAAAGTATGAATGACAAGCAGGCTGATGTAGAAATAATAATACATGGAAACAAATTATTACTATGTGGATGTCCATGAAACTAGATGGGATGGGACCTTGGTTGGACTATGGCTCCGAAAAACTGTTTCATTATCCAAAGGAATTGGGTAAAGGAGAATGGTGGAATAAATGCATATGTTAAGAAAAATCAGAGGAGCAGAGTGCAGGGGATTTGGATTAAGATTACCAAGGGAATCATGTTTGTAGACTATAAACCAATCATCATGAGTTTATTAATTGCCTACCACATATCAGGCATGGTTCTAAAGTTTTAGGGATGCAAAGACAAAAAGTAGAATTGCTACTTTCAAGAAGTTGACATTGTATTTGGGAAAACAACATGTACATATATAAATAAATCTAAAATAAATCTAAGGAAGTGCTAATAGATGGGAGAAAGGTAGAAAATGGGACAGCTGAATTTTGAAGGAAATTAGAAATATTTTTGCTGATTCTTTTTTGTTTGTACACTGCATTCTTTTCCACATATATCCCTCTCCTCAATGCATCTTCTGCAAAGATGTATTGTCTGAGTGTGGTTGGAGGAATGGAGGAGAGAGAGGCTCAAAGATGGAAAGAAGAGACACATATGAGGGACATCAGTTTGTCTAGAACAGAGATGTCATTCTTGGCCCACATGCTGCAAACCTCCTGCAGAAGTCCTGGGTACCCCAGGACCAGATTCAGTTGTAATTGGGAAATGCTTAAGAAAAGAGATGCAAATATAATATAGTTTAGATAATATTAATTTTCTATATCAGTATGCAGCTGCAGATATCTAGAATGTTTCAGTTTAAATCTTACTCTGTAAGGCTAGAGTTTAAAGTGTATGAGATGGATTAATGTCCATTATATGTCAAGGTTGGTTAGAATTCGATTGTGAAGGGCTTTCAGTGTGTGAGGAGTGTATAGTTTAGCCTAGTGGCAGTAGATCCTACAGAGCTTTTGAATTAGGAGAGTGACTTAATCTGACCTTTGCTTTAGAAAAATCATTTTACATTTTTACAATCAAAGGTTCTGATAAAGGCCTCATTTCCAAAATATATAGAGAATTGACTCTAATTTATAAGAAATCAAACCATTCTCCAATTGACAAACGGTCAAAGGATATGAACAGACAATTCTCAGATGAAGAAATTGAAACTATTTATAGACATATTAAAATATGCTCCAAATCATTATTAATCAAAGAAATACAAATTAAGACAACTGAGATACCACTACACACCTGTCAGATTGGCTAGAGTGACAGGGAAAGATAATGTGGAATGTTGGAGGGGATATGGGAAAACAGGGACACTAATACATTGTTGGTGGAATTGTGAACACATCCAGCCATTCTGGAGAGCAGTTTGGAACTATGCTCAAAAAGTTATCAAACTGTGCATATCCTTTGATCCAGCAGTGTCTCTACTGGGCTTATACCCCAAAGAGATAACTAAAGAAGGGTAAGGGACCTGTATGTGCCAAAATGTTTGTGGCAGCCCTGTTTGTAGTGGCTAGAAACTGGAAAATGAATGGATGCCCATCAATTGGAGAATGGCTGGGTAAATTGTGGTATATGAACGTTATGGAATATTATTGTTCTGTAAGGAATGACTAGCAGGATGAATACAGAGAGGATGGGCGAGACTTACATGAACTGATGCTAAGTGATATGAGCAGAACCAGGAGATCATTATATACCTCAACAATGATACTGTTTGAGGATGTATTCTGATGGAAGTGGATCTCTTCGATAAAGAGAACTAATTCAGTTTCAATTGATCAAAAATGGGCAGAAGCAGCTATACCCAAAGAAAGAACACTGGGAGATGAATATAAATTGCTTGCATTTTTGTCTTCCCGGATTATTTATACCTTCTGAATTCAATTCTCCCTGTGCAACAAGAAAACTGTTCGGTTCTGCACACGTATATTGTATCCCGGATATACTATAACCTATTCAACATGTAAAGGATTGCTTGCCATCTGGGGGAGGGGGTGAAGGGAGGGAGGGGAAAAATCGGAACAGAAGTGAATGCAAGGGATAATGTTGTAAAAAAAATTACCCTGGCATGAGTTCTATCAATAAAAAGTTATTTAAAAAAAAAGAAAATAAAAATCATTTTAGCAACTGTATGGAGGATAGATTGAAAAATTAAATTAAATACATAAGTTAAATAAATATAAATATATAAAAAGGCTTTGGCAATAGTCCAGGGGAGAGGTGATGAAGGATTCAACTGGAGTGAGTCAAGAGATCTAGTTGGAAATGTATGGTAGGCAGGATGATAAAGGAATAAGACTCAAAGAAAAATATTAGGGCTTACATGAACATTATCTGAGGATATTCTATTTAATTCATGAAAGAGGATTTTTGAGAAAGAAGAGGGCCCACAGTGGAAGCCTGGAGTATACTCAAAAATAAGGCACAAGAGTGTAGATCCAGCAAAGGAAACTGAAAAGAAACAGTCAGAGGATGTGAACAAGAGAGAACAGTGTCATGAAAACCTAAACAAGAAAGCGTATCTCAGAGGAGAAAGTGATTAGCAGTGTCACATGCTACAGACAGTTCAAGGAAGATGATTGAAAAAAGAACTTTGGATTTGGCAGTCAGATAATTGAGAATTTTGGAGAAAGTATTTTTAGTTGAATAAAATGTTCAGAGGTCAAATTATAAGAACACCTAGACAAAGGATTAAAGATTTGGAAAACATAATTCTGTTAGAGAGCTCTGTGATATAGTAGTCCATTATCTGGGTATTTGTTAGAATATCTTCTCTGCTAAAAATGTAGTAGGTGACTTGCTTTAATAATAATTTCCTATTCCTAAAAGGGTAGGAAGGCAATAAAAGGAACTGTTATATTAGACATGATTTTCATCAATAAAGGAAAAATTGATTGCTTAAATTAAAATCAATTTGTGTCAGGATTGCAAGATAGAGCATAATTTGATATGCACTGTGATTTTGGGAAAGCAGGTTTCAGATAATTTAGGTAGAATAGGTAGGAGTTTTTAGACTAAAATCTCATGGGGAAAATCATCTCAGGAACTCCTAAATATAAGGAAGTAAGACTTGGGTGCTTTACCCTTAATATATTTCTATTTTCTCTGGCAAGAACCATGATCTTTGTTCTGAAAAAGGATAAAGCAAAAATATAGGTAAGGAAGGATAGATTTTAAAAGGTCTGAGTGATTCCATGGCCTGACATTCTACAGCTTTAGAAGAATGAAAATTGCTTAAGAATTAAATTCTGAGGATTCAAAAAGAAATTCTGATATATCTTGTCTAAAGATGCCAATATGAATATATGGGAAACTTGGGTTTTTTAAAACCATCTACAAAAAATGGAGGTAAGGTAAAAGATGAATAAAAAATTACAGAATAATCTTGTGAGAATAGGGTCAAAACAGCCTGGTGTGATGGAAGTCCCTGCTATTGAGACTAGTGGATTTCTTGAACCTAGTAGTTCTCAACTGCAGCTGACATCCAAGCTAAGTTGCATTCATATGGTGAGCTCCCAGAATGCCTGAACCACTGGATGGCCTTGGAAGGGGTGAACTGGAGCAGGTGATTGTTAAGAGACTTCCCTTCTGAGAATTGCCATATATGCCATGACATGGTAGGGTGGACCAGGAGGCAAAAAGGGGGTTGGCCTCTGAGGCAGGAAGTTGTGTCTTACAGGTCTTAGGACACAGCACTAATTCCAGGTGTCTCCCTTCTGCGCATCCACCTACGCAGTGCTGAGTGGAGTAGGCACAAGATAATCCCAGAGGAGAGTGGATATAATTGGCCAGTCTTGCCATAGGCAAGAAAAAGGATGCAGAGAGAAGCAGAGATGTAGAGAGATTCAGGGATGCAGAGAGAGAGAGACAGAGACATACATACACTTGCTCTTGCTTCCTGCTAACCCTTGTTGAGTTTACCAATAAAGAAAAGACATTGGTACTTTAACATCAGTCTCATTTCCATGTCTATCCAGGGAAATATGGTTCTGGCAATCATAGCCTCTGAGGGAAAGGTTACAAGTGAGGGAATTGGTGAGAAACGAGGTTAGTTAGATGAGTCCTTCACTGCACTTCTGGCCAGGAAAGGATTTTCTAACAGAATAGTACCCAAGTAGAATGATTGCCTCAATTAGTGTACATCCCCTTTCACTAAAGCAAAACCTAGCATACTTTGTGCCGTGAATTCTTTTCAGACATAAGTTGAATGGTACTCAAAGCTAGTTCAGTAAAGTTAGAAATATTATTGCAGTACATTACAAATACATGCTTTTCCAAAGGGTTATCAAACTATGCATATTCTTTGATTCAGCAGTGTCTTTACTAGCTCTATATCCTAAAAGAGATCATAATTTTCCCTTTGGAAAGGGACTCACATGTGCAAAAAATGTTTGTAGCAACCCTTTTTAAAGTGGCAAGGAACTGAAAACTGAGTGGATTTCCATCAGTTGGAGAATGGCTGAATAAGTTAATTAATATTATGGAATATTGTTGTTCTATAAGAAATGATCAGCAGGATGATTTCAAAGAGGCCTGGAGAGACTTACATGAACTGGTGCTAAGTAAAATGAGTAGAACCAAGAAAATACTGTATACAGCAATAAGATTATATAATGATCAGCTGTGATGGACATGGCTCTTTTCAACAATGAGGTGATTAAGACCAATTCCAATAGACTTATGATGAAGAAAGCCATCTGCATTCAGAAAGAGAATTATGGGGACTGAATGTGGATCACAACATAGTATTTTCATCTTTTTTGTTCTTAGTTGCTTACTTTTTATTTTCTTTCTCATTTTGTTTCCCTCTTTGATCTGATTTTTCTAATGTAGCAAATTGTAGAAATATGTATAGAAAAAGAATTACACATGTCTAACATATTGGATTACTTGCTTTCCAAGGGAGGGGATGGGGGAAGGGAGGGAGAAAAAATTTGGAACACAAAAGTTTTTCAAGTGTGAATGTTGAAAATGAATATGCATATATTTTGAAAATAAAAAGCAAAAAAAAAAAAAATTGGAATGTAAAAAAAAAAAATGTGTGCTTTTATCTTGGTAACTCTTTCCATTGGTATAATTTTTGAATGGGCCAAAAAATTCATTCTTTGGGAATGAGTGTCTCCATATTTAATTTGACTGGTGCCCAAAACAGAAAATAAAGCCTGTTGCTATCCATTACTCAAACTTTTCATTGTGGTAGAATCCTCCAGATTTAAGAGTCTTCTCTTAAGTGAGTTCTAGATCAATATCATACTATAGTAGGATATGAGGAAGATTTTAATGGAAGATAATTGGAAATAATGCTAATTAATTACTGCCGCTAATTAAATATTTGTAGGTGGCGCATACTATATGAAATGTGATGAAAAATTGAATAAGTAATTTGATATGGGGGAAGGGAAAAATCTGTTCCTTAAAAGGTCAAAACACATTTTTCTTGGTAATAGCAGAAATAGAAAAATTCTGTAAAAGTAAATCTTAAAAAACAAAACTCCTAATATTCCTGAATTTAAAGAATGGAATAGAAAGTATTAAACAAAAAAGGAATAGTAAAATTTCAGAAGTAATCTACCTTTAGGATATTAATATCTTTGATGTGTACCTTTAAGAATATATTTAAAGTTAGTATGAGTTAAATGATTTTGAATTTGTAAATTTTTTAAAGTTGTGTAATATATTTTAAAATACATATAGACACATTCACAGTATACCTCTGTGTGTATGTGTATATAATAAATAACAAGCATTTATTAAAACCTTATTAGGTTAAGTGCTGGACTTGCAAATAATTTTATGTTGTTTGGGTTGGAGAAAGTGAATGGGGTAAGGAAGATACAGTTCTTTTAAGGCTCTCAGAACATGGAAGCTCATCTTTTTGCAGGAAATTGGGTTTAATTATAGATTTCCTAAAGGTAGCATTCATGATTGAATGATTAAAAGAGAAAACTGCCCTCTGTTATTATGTCAGTTCTTTCGTTGTGCTAGTTCATTTTAAGGATGATATCATAAAGTCACCCAATTATGTGAGAGAAATCAGAAATCATCTAGTTCAACCTATTTTTTTAAATTTAATTTGATTCTTTGTGATAGGAAGCTTTATAGTAATGCAAAAAAAAATTTTTTTTATCAACACCCAGTCATGATATGACAACAAAATAGAACTTGAAATGAATTATTCAGGTTTGGCAGAAACTAGGCATTGACTGACATTTATTAAGAAAAGGTCTAATATGAAAATGTGCTCCAAATCATTATTAATCAGAGAAATACAAATTAAGACAATGCTGAGATACCACTACACACCTGTCAGATTGGCTAGAGTGACAGGGAAAGATAATGTGGAATGTTGGAGGGGATGTGGGAAAACAGGGACACTGATACATTGTTGGTGGAATTGTGAACACATCCAGCCATTCTGGAGAGCAGTTTGGAACTATGCTCAAAAAGTTATCAAACTGTGCATACCCTTTGATCCAACAGTGCCTCTACTGGGCTTATACCCCAAAGAGATACTAAAAAAGGGAAAGGGACCTGTATGTGCCAAAATGTTTGTGGCAGCCCTGTTTGTAGTGGCTAGAAGCTGGAAAATGAATGGATGCCCATCAATTGGAGAATGGTTGAGTAAATTGTGGTATATGAACGTTATGGAATATTACTGTTCTGTAAGGAATGACCAGCAGGATGAATACAGAGAGGACTGGCGAGACTTACATGAACTGATGCTAAGTGAAATAAGCAGAACCAGAAGATCATTATATACCTCAACAATGATACTGTTTGAGGATGTATTCTGATGGAAGTGGATCTCTTAGATAAAGAGAGCTAATTCAGTTTCAATTGATCAAGGATGGACAGAAGCAGTTACACCCAAAGAAAGAACACTGGGAAATGAATATAAACTGCTTGCATTTTTGTTTTTCTTCCCAGGTTATTTATACCTTCTGAATTCAATTCTCCCTGTGCAACAAGAGAACTGTTCAGTTCTGCACACATATATTGTATCTAGGATATACTGTAACCTATTCAACATGTAAAGGACTGCTTGCCATCTCGGGGAGGAAGGGAGGGGAAAAATCGGAACAGAAGTGAGTGCAAGGGATAATGCTGTAAAAAATTACTCTGGCATGAGTTCTATCAATAAAAAGTTATTTAAAAAGAAAAGAAAAGAAAAGAAAAGAAAAGGTCTAAATGGATTCATGATTTAGACATAATGGGTGATACTGTAAGCAAATTAGGGAAACAAGAGATAGTCTAAGTATGGATCTGTGGAGAAAAAAGGGATTCATGGCCAAAAAAGAACTAGAAAAGATTATGAAATGCAAAATGGATAATTTTGATTGCATTGTTATAAAATTTTTCTACAAACAAAACCAATGCAGCCAAGATAAGAAGGGAAGCAGAAAATTAGGAAAAAAAGGTTTTACATTCAGTGTTTCTGATAAAGATCTCATTTTGAAAATATATGGAGAATTGACTCAAATTTACAAAAATACAGGCCATTCCCCAACTGATGAATGGTCAAAGGCTATAAATAGACAATTTTCAGATAAAGAAATTAAAGCCATTTCTAGTAATATAAACAATCCTTTAAATCACTAGTGATTAGAAAAAAATCAAATTAAAACAACTCTGAAGTACCACTTCACACTTTTCAGATTGGCTAAAATAACAGGAAAAGTTGATGATAAATGTTGGAGGGGATGTGAGAAATTGGGGACACTGATAGATGTTAGTAGAGTTGTGAACTAATCCAACCATTCTGGAGAACAGTAAAGAGCTATCAAACTGTGCATCTTTGATCCAGCAGTGTCTCCACTGGGTATGAATCCCAAAAAGATTTAAGAGGAAAGAAGACCCACATTGCAAAAATGTTTATAGCAGCCCTTCCAGGAACTGGAAACTGGGTGAATACCCATCAGTTGGAGAATGGCTGAATAAATTATGATATATAAATGTTATAGAATATTATTATTCCAAAAGAAACTAATAGCAGGATAATTTCAAAGAGACCTGGAAAGACTTACATAAACTGATGCTAAGTAAAAGTGACTAGAACCAAGAGAAATTGTACATAGCAATGATCAGCTGTGATGGACTTGGCTTTTCAACAGTGAGGTGATTCAAGGCAATTCCAATAGACTTGTGATGGAAAGCACCATCCATATCTAGAGAACTATGGAGACTAAATGTTGATCAAAGCATAGTATTTTCACCATTTTTGTTGTTGGTATTAGTTTGTTTTTTTCTTTCTTGTGTTTTTTTCCTTTTGATATGAATTCCTCACATGTTTAACTTATATCAAATTGCTTGCTGTCTAGGAGATGGGAGAGGTGGGGAGAGGAAGAAAAATTGGGAACACAAGGTTTTGCAGAGGTGAATGTTGAAAACTCATTGCACAGTATTTGGAAAAATAAAAAGCTATAAAAAGTTTTTTTTTGAAAAATGGATTATGAATATTAGTAAAAATCAATCTCCAGTCCAGTAGTTCTCAAAGTGTGGCCCATGTATTCTAGGAGATCTCAGGGACTGACATTATGAAATTTAAACTTTTTCACAATAATACCAAGGTATTTTAATGACTATTATAGTAATTATCAATTGCTATTGCCTATATAAACAAAAGGATGTGGGGGGGGGTAGGGTGAGAAGTTGTCAATGTTTTAAGAGTATAAGGGGGTGCTGAGACCACAAAGCTTAAGAACTGTTATTCTAACCCTTTGCCTTCACTGGTTTTATTTTGTTTTTTGTTTTTTGTTTTTTTTTTCTAGTGTGATGCAGTGAGTGTCCTAGAGAAGGAACATGACTATCGAGAAGAACACTTTGATTTCATTCAGTCACACATCCGTAAATTCTGCTTACAATGTATCCTCACTTAAGGCGGTGTCATTTTTGTATTTCCTCATTGTTTTTGTTTTCTAAGATGGCACTTCGAAAATTGCATGACTTAAAATAGGATATGGTTAACTGTTTTTGTTAAATAATTGCAGAACAGATGCTGATCTTGATAGAGTAAGAACTCTTCTACACCCCAAGCAGATCCTCTAAAATCAAATGTAGCACTAGACATGTAACTTTTTAAAGACTCGGCTTTTTTCATCAGTTAAAACCGGAATAATAATACCTGTGGCCCAGATCTCAGGAAGCCCTCTCTCTCTCTCTGAAAGGGAAGCACTTGGTAAACTGTACAACACAATAGAAATGAGAAATATGGTGGCCATCTGAAAGGTGGGAAGGAAGAGGAATTCAGAATCTCCTCCTAGAGAATAGGCTATTGTAATACTGAGTTATTTGGAGGCATTTCATTTATCCCTGTAGAAAGCCAGCCTTTTTGATGGTATAATTTGGGTGATGACACATCACTGAGATATAAAGAGCTAACAATTATGCTGCCAAATGTCATTTAAATTCTGTATGTTTTAAAACTTAGCTTTTTTCAGAATAGGAAGATAAAACTTAATTTTAGATCTAAATTATCAGTAGATGTGGATTTGGAGTCAGAAAGTTGGACATAAATGCAGCCCTGAAATTTCATCCTTTTGTGGCCAAGTCACTGTATTTCACCTTTTTCATCTCAGAGATAGGCAGAAGCTTAATGTATTTCAGAGAGCTCTTTTAAAAATCTAATGCATTGTCTTCTTGAAATGCTATCTATTGCAATTACTGTCCAATAGAACATAATTTTTGTCTTTAGAAGGGGATCCCTTGTTAATATATATACACACATGTAGAATGCTGAGTCATTTCCAGCTTTGGGTCTTTACAAATCTAGCAAATGTTGCTCCAGAACCATATTAGGTGACAGATTCCACCAGGAATCTTAGAAACCTTAAATCTTCTTGAGTAGATTATGGTATATAAAGGAAATATAAAAGGAATACATAGATAATCTTATTTCACAAAAATTTGAAAAGTTTTCTTATTTATGTGTGTGCAATGGACTTGTCCTATCAGTAGGGACATACCCAAATGTGTTTGTGGTATGCAAGAGTTTTTTTCTGCTGATAAATTTTACAAGATTTAAAAAGTAGGAAAATGCAGAGAAATCAACAACCAGAATCTAGCCAGAAGAACAAATGATTTCTTTGGCAAAAAGTTAACTTAACGCTTGTTCTTACTGTAGTTTTATACCACCAAAGCCAGTTTAAAACACTACATTAGTGATTTAATTAAGGAAGGTCTAGTGAACTTTTTAAACTTTTTAAAAGTGTGTCCAAAATGCTTATATTATTTCCTGAGTAGTGAATTTGAGGTAATAATACTAAATTCCTTTTGGGGAAAAACACATGAATGAGGGGTTTATACTCTATATGGCTATATACTGTATCATTTACATATGTAATATTATCTAGCCATATGTACTATTTTTTTTATTCTATGCTAGAAATATGCAACTCTATATGCATATATATATAGAGAGAGATATAGATATATAGTTAAGTATATGCCACTATATACAGATCTTACATATTTCATTATTCCTCCATTGACGCCCTCCTTACATCCTTTACTATTGGATATTCTTGTAGGATGCACCATTGGAGCTCCAGCTTTTAAATAGCCATTACTGGTGGTGTGTGGAGTCCTTTTAATGGCATGTAATTTGAGGATTGTTCTAATAAACTTAAAGTCTCTGAACTTAAAGTTAGCCATCAGGTCAAAAAATTTAAGCATATGATAACTCAAAAAGAATATTTAATTGAAAAAGTTGCAGTTTCCATATAGGACAGCCACAGAGAAAAATCTTGGATCCTTAGAATGTCAAAGTGTATATGTATATGTATTATTATTATTGTTATTATTTCATTAGAAACCAGACCTTCCATTATATTAATATCAGGATTCTTAGTGAGAAGATTCTTGATTTGGGACAAGCAGCCATGATATATAGTTAAGAATTCTGATTTGGGATCCCAAATTAGAATTATAAATCCTTCAGCAAGTGGCTATGACTCATTCTAGTTTCATTTTAATGTTGTACGATTGTATACTTGTTTTTATCTTTTGATGTTTCAAAAATTCCAATGTTTCTCTCAATGAGGGTCTCTGAATTAATAATTGAGGCTTATTTCTTTTTAGATGAGTTTTGATTGTGCATGCTTGATTTAAACATTTATACTGACTCAGCTTTCCTTAAGCAAATTGAATAGATGGAGCTGCCTTGATTTATACATCAGTTAAGGAAGAAAAGAACCTTGACTTGTTGTACAAGTATATTGTACATAAAACATATGGTTTTCACTTCACCACACCTGCCTTAGTGGTGGAAAAAGATGCAGTTTTTATGTAAGTTCACTTAAAGGTGTTTTTTTTTTCTTTACATTTTAAATCTTTTTGTCCCTATAAAGTATGGCATTTTTCTACTTATATTCATTCTACCTTCTGTTAGGCTACCCAGAGGCTGTATGGTATAATGGACAGACCACTAAACCAGGATGCAAAATATCTGGCTTTGTTTTTTGCTGATAACCAGCGGTCAGGGGCCATTCCCTTCATTTAATCCTTAGTTTTCTCTATATGTAAAATGAAGCTAATAGTCTACATAATAAAATAAATGGAGAGAGAGACCCAGCTTCAAATCTCAGCTCTACTGTGCTGTGACCCTAGGAGGAAAAGCCATTTCTTTCAGGGCCCTTACAGTTCTAAATTCTTTGATTCTTTATTTTTTGTACTCCCTTTTTAGCACCATTTTAAGGATGAAGTAAGTACTGTAAGTGAAGAATATATTATTTAGGAGCAAGTTACTTTGAGGGTTTATCAAGGTAGTAGCTTCTCATCTTGCTATCCAAGAGTGATTCAGTCTTCTGCCTGCTTAGACCCTTAAAAATGATAGGTTAAGAATAATAGTAAATATCAATATATAGTCGATTAAATTTTCTTTGCAGATGTTTATATTTAAACGAATTAACGTTAGTGTACAAAATGTCTTTTTAATCACATTATTAATCTTCAAAATTCTTTTTTTTTTTTGTCTTTTTTTTTCATTTACTTTTCTTCTGAGGTCCTTTTTTTTCTATTTACTTTTCTTCTTCTGAGATTATAATTAGTCTGTGCTATCATTTTGCAATTTAACTTTTTTGTTTTGCAGTATTTCTTAAAGTCCATATATTTTTATGCCATATTGTCTGTCTTAATCATGTAATCTCTCAGTTTTATTTATTTGCCTCTATTTTTAGGTTTTTTTTTTAATTACAAATAATATCACTATACATTTTTGTAAAGGTACTCATTTTTTGTTTTTGATAATACTTTCAAAGTCTGTTCAAGGAATTTTAGAGTTAGATATGATTATTTTTTGTGAGCTTTCCTGGATGCTAGCAGATTTCTTTTTTTCTCTCCTACCACTCTCCTCCCAATTCTGCTGATTTACAATTTAACTAATATTAAACAACTTTTGGTTTCTCCACAACTTACCAGCATTGAATTTTGTTGCTCTTAATTATTTTTGTCAGTTTGATGGATGTGATAGTATCTGTTTTTATTTTCATCACTTTTATTATTAGTAAGGTTAAATATTTTTCCAAGGGATTATTAACAGTTCATGTTTTATTTTTTGAAAATTGTTCAGATCCTTTTACCATTTAGCCCTTATTAATAGTGGGAGTCTTCTGTGTAAATTTTTAAAATATCTCATATATTTTAGATGTCAGGTTTTTATGTTATATTTACCATGAATATGTTTTATCTCACACACACACCCCCTTTTTGAATAATTTTAATTAAATTAATTCATTGAAATTTTTGGTATAAGTTGGGGCTCTAAATCCATTCCTCTATGAAATGCTAACCAGTATTGCTTAAGTATATTTGTTATGTAATAATATATTAAGAACCTGAGATTTAATCTATGTAGGCACTGACATGCCACAGCCATTATCCTGTGAGGATTCTTAGAATTGTGTTAGGCTCTAGTGAGTTGCCTGTCTTCTTGATTTCCAAGTGCAACTCTCTATCCATACATCCACTACCTTGCTAAATAGATGCAGACACAATACCGCAATATAGTGCTAGGTGCACAACGCTGTTTGTCTCTTCATTTTGCTCATTTTGTCTGATATTCAGTGTAGTACAGTGGAAAGAGCTTCAGATTTTCAGAATCAGAGGACCTGTGTTTGAATATTGATTCTGCCACTTATTTCTGGGACCTCAGACATGTCACATTGTTAGGTTCCTCTTTTCATAAAAAGAAGTTGGATCAGTAGGCCTCCAGGCCTATAATCATGTGAAAATTCAACAAGAAAAATCTTTTCAGAACTCGTCTATCAATAGAAAAAAAACTTCATAAAAAAATCATCATTCATTTAATTAAAAAAAAAAAACATAACAAAGAAAAGGCAAAAGGGGATTGTTTTCTTCAGCCAATAAAAAATAGATTACCCAAGCCAATTTCTGACATAATTTGTAATGGAAAACCATTAGAAGCCTTTCTTACTAAAAACAAGAATGCCTGCTTTTATAAAACACTTTTGTTTTCTTAGAATTGCTAGTAATTGCTACAAGACAGGAAAAATATAGGGATTAATATTTTAAAATAATGGCATGTTTGGATAATCCATTTGTCTTGGCCAAAAATGGTCAATTTTGCAGTGTCATAAGATGTATGATTAATCCATAAAAAATCATTCCTATTGGGAAAAAACTGGAGTAGGTAAGAATGAGCCTCCTACCCAGATTAGAGTATCTTTTATAAGAATGACTACAAAATGGTAATAACTGAAATAAAGTAAGAACTGAATAATTTGGTAATTGTTGTGTTCGTCAATGCAGTAATAAGGACTTTATCCCCTTGATTTATTGACATATTTAATGCAATATCCATCCCACAGAGCATTGCATAGTAGAAGATTGGTTGCAGTTTGTAATTTTTGAGGGAATTTCCTAACTGGTTATTCCCTGTATTAATGAAATGGTAGCTACTAATCCCCAAAAAGTACTGTAAAACCTCTTCATAAAACTGAATAAAATTATAATGAAATTTTAATGAAAATGTAAAGAATTTTTTTAGAAAAACAGTGCTGAAACGTTTTGATATTTCAGTATGCTGAAACAAAAGCCGATGTTGGGGCGATCTTATACTACCAAACTTTAAAAACAGATTACAAAGTAATCATTCTTCCCTTTCCTTGGCTTTTTTTTTTTTTTTAACTCCTATTCTTGAGAGAAAAATTGACTATTATTGCTTTCTGATAAATGATAGGAAATGGAATGTGTACAAATGCATTTTGAAGATTGTTTGTCTTTTGTTTATCAATCTAAGTTGATAAATTGATTCTATCTCTATTTGGTTCGATTTTGTTTTGAGCAGTTCTTGTCCTTGTTCTTTACCATAAATTATCCCTAAAGTATGAAAGCTTTCCTCTAGGTCTTTACATGAGCATCTCCAGCAGTTTATGCACTGCCTCTCTGTTTTCTCACACTCTTGCCATATGACTACTGAGTTTCTCATCCAGTCATATATTAGTGTGTACTCATGCAAAAGTTGTCATTACTAATAGGCTGTAGTCTACTTAGCTCCACTCATTGCTCTCCCTTGCCCTTTGTTTCACTTGTGGTTTTGATTCTTTGAGTATTAATTAGTTTATTTTTATGCACCTTTATTCAGGAGTTATTCTTGCCAGATTGTATCAACCTTTACAAGCACTTCCTCTGATTCATTAGGGCCTTCAATAGTCCTATGCATAGGTGACTTGATACTGCATTTTTACAACTAAGTTGAAATAATCCTCTAGGGAGATTTGTAACTTGCATTTAGAAAAAGAGAAAAGGCATTTTAAAGCACCTACTTATGCCAGGTACTGTGCTAGGCACTTTAGAAATATTTCATTTGATTCTCATAACAACCCTGTGAAGTTGTAGGTGCTATTATTGTCTCCATTTTACAACTGAGAAAACTGAGGCAGATAGGGTCATACAACTAGAAAGTGTCTGAAGTCAGATTTGAACCTGTCCCACTTCTGTATCTACTGTACCAACTAGCTGTCTCAAACATTTGGGTAAGTTATGTTTGTTTTCTCGTATTCTTTGAAATCTTCTATCAACAAAAACTTAATAAACTTTTTTAATTCTGCCTGGTCCCGTGCCAGGCAAGACAAGTAGCCCCTACGTTGGTGAGAGTTCATTTATAGTCTCCATTAAAATGAATCTAGTTACACACTAGTATTTACTCCTGGGCTGATTTTTAAAATTTAATTCCGAAAAAGTAGACATAAAGTCCCTTTAGTTCAACAACAAAAACAGATAATTGTTAAATGTAGTTTTCTCCTTTAAATTGCCTTAATCTCCCACAGGACAAATGAAAGCCTAAGATAGAGTAGTAGTTGCCAGTCAGGCCTAAATGTCTGATTTAATAGCATCTCATTTGTTTAAGAAGTAAGAAAATAACTTATTAAGCCCACTGTAAATATGATCTGTCATGTTGTTACCTTTGATCTCATCAGCAAGATATTGGCCAAGACTACTCTTTGTAGGGTCTCTATATCCCTATCACTTTAGGACATTGTACTTTCAATTGTGTTACAGTGCGGAAAGGCACTGGCACCATTCTTTGGACTCAGATTAAGTCTATACCCACCCCTAACACTTAGAAATATGTGACCCAGAGCATGGCCTGTGATCCCAGGATTTAGAGTTGGCATAGACTTTACAAATCATTTGGTCCAATTCCCTTCTTGTATTGGTGAGGGTATTGAGACCCCCTAGTGGATTAATGATTAGGTCCTGAGACTGCTAATCCAGTGCCCTTTCTACCAAAACATCCTGCCTTCTCAAAAAGAAATCACAGCTTCTTTAAATAGTGGTAATATCTGTAAGGCAATCAGGAAGATTATAAATAACTCCCTAACATATATACATATATTGTATTTAACTTATACTTTAACATATTTAACATGTATTGGTCAACCTGCCATCTGGGGTAAGGGGTAGGGGGAAGGAGGGGAAAAGTTAGAACAAAAGGATTTGCAACTGTCAATGCTGAAAAATTGCCTATGCATATATCTTGTAAATAAGAAGCTATTAAAAAAAAAAAAAAAACTCCCTAAACTCCAAGCAAGGAGATTGGTTTCATAACTTTGCAAAGGAAACCAGCACAATCAGGTCTTAATATGTTACCTTAAATGTATAATTCTAAGACTGTTTTTGTACTGTTGTGTTCATTGTCTGTATATTGTATGCATTAATGCATATTTCTTAACTTTAATTGTATTAGGAAACTTTTATTAGTTTACCTCCTGGGATGATCATATTATTTTCTGTGACATCAGGTGTTTTGTACCTGCAATGTTCATTTTTAGGGAATTGGAATGGATGAAGGAACTCAAGGCTTTTTAAGCTTAAAAAAAGAACATTTCTAGGAGATATGATTACTGTAATGGGAAAGAATGATTAGCCTTATTCTCCTAGAATTGTAGGAGGTGTTATAGAATTGTAGCTTTCAACTTAGGATAAGGCAAAACTGCATAAAACTTGTTCCACAGTGGAACAAGCTGCTTTCTAGCTCCAGTATTTCTTTACTGTCATGTGACCACTTTAGGCCTTGGTTTTATCTTCTGTAAAAGACAGAGACTTGGCTTGATTTCCAAGAGCTGTTCATTTCAAATGAAAGGTTCTAATGGGCAGTAGTGTATAGGTTAACCTGTAAAATGCTATCCTCTGAGGGTGCAAACTCCATCTGGTTAGGAATTCAGCTTTCATGTGGGGCAAATACAACATCATTTTTGTCTTTATATTTTCAATACCATATAAATATTTGTTGAATTGAACTGAAATATACTCTTTGTTCCCTGAAAATATCAGGTGTTCAGTCATCATTTGGTAACAAGTACTTGTCCTGTGGCTTGAATCTTTTATAATACCTTTCAAACTCATTGTATTAAATTATGTCCTAAAAAAGCAAATCATTCCATATTTCTTTTCCTTTTAGACCTGCTGGTTGGGACAATGAAAAGAAAATAGCTATTTTACATGAAAATTTCACAACAGTAAAACCAGATGATCCATATGAAGACTTCATTGTAAAACCTCCTGTAAGAAAGGTACAAAAACTTATTTAATTTTAAAAGAGTTTTGCATGGTTGTTTTCAAGGAAATATTTCAGTGAGAAAAATTATCCACTAAATTTTTGATTTCTTGTATAATATGATGTTATGGAATAAAATAATAGGAATTTTTTAAAAGAGAAATCTAAATAAGATTTGGACTTTAGTATCAATTATAACTTGAATTACTAATTAGAATCTAATCTTGCAGATAATATTTTGTATTTTTACCTACCAGATATATTCTCAAGGCCATAGTCAGTAGCCACAATTATTTCATATAAAAATATTTAAATTCAAACTAGTATCGAAGTACACTTGATCTTTTGCTAGTGACAGTGTTTAAATCTATGTGGCAGGATAAATTGTTTTCCCACTTTCTGGAGCCCTAGAGTCAGCCTTTTCTCTGTAAACATCAGGATATTTACTTTGTAATACAAGATTTTATTATGCCTATTAAAAGACCTATTTTTGAATGCTGTGAATTTTATTTCATGTGATTATAGAAAACATTAAGTTGATTTTTGTCATTAACAATAATTAGAATTTCATGTAGTTTTCCTTAATGGTTTCCTGAGACAGGCAAAGTAAAAGATAAAGATTATCATTACAGGTGACAAGGGAGGTGTCCGAGGCTCTGTGACTATTCACTCTTGGACTTCAAGTCCTAGGCTCTTCTACCACACCAGGCTGCTGCCTTTCTTCCTCTTCAAATCATATGGGAATGATTCTTTTAGGCTTTTTTGAAGCTCTTATGATGATTAATTTTGCACCCCCAAAAATCTATTTTGATTGTTGTTCACTCATGCTTGCCTCAGCCCTTTTTTGTACCTTTGTTAATGTAATTCTCAGCAAGCTGTGTTCAGTAGAGGTTGGCAGTTTGATGTGCTGTCCTCTTTCTGTGTATGGAAATACTTGTTTCATTTAGTGTTAGTTAAAGTCAGTATTAAAAAAAATTATAATTCTCTGATATTGCATAAAATATCTATCCAAATGTGTTAGGCCTTTTCAGTCTTAACAGCTTTCATGAATTTAATAATAGTTAGCTGTTTAATAATAGCAGTTAGCACTTTGAAGTTCATAAATACACATGATGTATATGACTATATTTGAGAACCATAGCAATACCGAAATGAGTACTGCAGGTATTATCCTTGTCTTATAGATAGAAAAACGGGTTTAGACTTGCCACTGATCATGCAACTAAAAAGTTGGGATTTGAATTCAGCCATTCCTGATTCTATTGCTCTCTTTGCATTGCAATTTTCTTGACTGTAAGTCAGTTGTTTCATTTTTCCATTATTCAGATTGCTTGATTTGAGAAGCTATTGTGAGCTTTGACTGAAGGTCTGGGTTTCTTTTTGTGTAAAGGTGGCTTCCAGATACATAGTATGACTAAGATTCCCTGTTCTTTTTGGAAAATTCTCATACCGATTTGATGTTTTTGTGCAATTTTGACTAAAAATGAGCTTATTGTTTTACAGTTGGTCCATGATAAAGAATTGGCAGCAGAAGATGAGCAAGTATTTCTAATGAAGCAGCAGGTAATGTCACTGAAAGTTTTAAAGCAATTGTCATTGCATTACAATTACCTCCCTTGGGCATAGGGGGCATGAGTACCATGATCTGTAATTTTCAGTAAGTACTTAGCCTTGAAGTCTTCTGCAGGCTCTTACAATTGAAATTAAGGTAAACTGAGGCACAAAGTTCTGAGCACATTGAATCTATTGGTAAGGCTAGCAATTAACAACAAAAGAGTGTCTTTTAAGACCTTGAGGTGCAGCTTACTGGCCTGTATAGTTTTGGGAAATACAAAGAGTACAAAAAACAGGAAGCATAAAACAGTATGATTGGTTAAAGTCTGAAGATCATCGATGGTGGAGAATGATATGATTAGATGAAAGTCAGGAATGCAGAAATAGTATTTTCACCTTGTTGCTATGGAAATCCCACTGTATGATTAGTTAGACTCATAGTGATAACAGCCCAGACTTTGCCAAGGACAGCCTAGCATTGCCAAGTTAATGGACTTCCTGGTGACCATATGCATCTTGCAAGACTTGTTAGTGAGATAAGAGTTCTTTCATGTATTCATCATACACACACACACACACACACACACACACACACACACACACACGTATATATCTTCAGTTTCACAATATATTCCTTTCAATTAAGATGATTTGTGGACTAGTTTAGCTCAAAGAGGAAGGCAGAACTTCTGAACTTGGCTTAGACAATTTTGTAATATTGATTTGATTTTCTCAGTCCCCACCCCCAACCCCTTTGATCAAAGGGGAAACTTGTCTCCCCCTGGATCATTCATCTATAAGCTAATTTTGTAAAATCTTTAACACAATCATTACCAGTAAAGTTTACTAATATAAGATTTTTCAGTGAAAGTTCAGAAGAAGCTTTAATATAGCAATTAATTTAAAGCCTAAAAAGATTAATAAGGCAGAGGACAAAAAGGATTCATTTATCAAAGGTGGGTCATGGACTGTTTCCCTGCAGCCACCTGAACAAGAAGAGGGATTTCATCTGGGCTATTTGAAATAAGTAGTTTTGCCTCTGCTTTAACTTGTTGAATCTTATGTAGATAGGTCTATTACAATTTTCCCTGACCATTTAGTGTAGAACAACAAGATTGACTAATCATAATACAAGTCATGAATATCTAATAAGATTATCCAAAACCATGGAATATATAGAGATTTACATGTCACCATAATAACTAAGAAAACTCAACAAACAGACACTGTGAAGCAAAACATCAAGATAATAAAATAATGATCATCAACATTAAATAACATTGTCTTTTTGTGTCCTAGTAACCCACTCTGAATGTCCATTTAATCAGCACATTTTATCTTAGATCCTAGATGTCCCATGTAGTTTTCTAGTTCTGGAAACTACTACTCGTGGCTATCTGAAATGAACCTATCTCAGAGCAGCTCTGAAAGGAGTTGTTTCTCTGGTTCCACTTAACTTGTAGGGATTCTTAGATGTTTTTTCCAAAATCTTTTGCAAAACAGATCTCAGTATTTGAGTACAGTCACTTAAATTTTACTTTTCCAATAATCACTTTATATGGTGAAAGTCAGGACAAACCTTATGATTCTAATCCTGTCAAGAGCAGTGATATATAAGAAGGGCATTAAGTTAGAGACCCCCTGGTTTATTTTTTTTTTACATGTTCTTTGTTGTTTGTATCTTTATCTAAACCCCATATCTGATATAGAACTGTAAATAACAGACTAAAAAGAATAATCTCTTTATAATCTATAAGGTTCTGACTTGTAAAAGGAATTTTTCTGGCTAAAGATTTAATTATCATTTACCAAAGTAGACATATAAGTTAAGATTAAGAATGCATTTGTAAATTGGCACTGATTCTGGTTCATTTATTTCATTCTTTATTTTGTATTTAAGCCTTCAGTTTTACTACTTATGACTGTCCTGTGGTATAAGTTAGCATGTTGTCATGTGGATGTATTTCAAGAAATTCAGTTAACAATTCAGAAACCAAAAATTGATTATTTTAAAACCTTGTAAATTAAATGTTAAAAGAAACCAGAAAATGTCTGACTTTTGAAGAATGAACAGTACATATTACATATATTAAGTCTTGACTACAATTTTTAGAACTTATTAGAATGTGTTCTCAAGGTTTTTTTGTATATCAGAATAATTTACATTTGACTTTTATAGTCATTTAATCTTGTTGCTTTCTCAAAATTTTCCACTTTAGTAGTCCTCTGCAGGCCCTCCTTCTAGTTTGGAGGTACCTGTGGGCCCCCAAAGGCTGTAAGGTCTGGCAGATCCTACTTGGAAAGGCTTCAAGTAGTTCCTGTCTGTCTCTGACAACCAGGGTCATGTGAGTTTGGAGGAGAGAATTCTCAGCACAGAGGTGACCCCCAAGGCTGTGGATTATTTCAGCTATAGTAGCTTAGGAAGACTTATAAATATCTTGGCCCTGTTACTCTCTCTATGGAGGAAGTACTCACAGGGACAAGATCAGGGGCCTTGAAGGAAGGTGTAGATTCTAAGGGCACATACATAGCTCTCACTATAACCCAAGGCTTCTGATTCCAGGGCCATTTTATTTATTGCTATTCTATACTGTCTTTTAATCATTTATATAATATTCAGCCACTTTAAAGGGGGTTAAAAACTATGATCTGTGATTTCAGACTCAAATTAAGAAGTATAAATAAACTCTGAGTTGTTACACTTGTAACAGAAAGAAGGCATTGTATATGATTACTAATCCCTCAGTAAGGACTTGAGTATATAGTCAGAAATATATGGTTCAGGGACATAAACTGGAAAGAGTTCCTTAAAATCTCTCCCTTTTTCTTGTAAGAATTTGCTATAGAATGAATGTTGTTATTTTTTTCACTGCTAGTGGCTGGATAAGCTGGCTTGAGGATTTCTCAGCTATCCTCTCATGTGGATGAAGAAAGTTTGTGTGTATAGACTAATAAATAGCTTGTCTTTCTATGATTTACAAAGTTTCCTTGAATCAGCACAATGATATAGATAATTCTGCTATTGTTTCTTATATGTTAGAAGAGACCAGTGCTGGCCTTTGGCTTCCTGATTCAGTGAAGTTTACATTTCATTATGACTGGTTTCCTTTAGAAACTGTTGGTAGTTGAGAGCAAGAAGAGGTACATACAGTAGGAATCCAGCAAGACTTCAGCTCAGGGACAGAAGTGGAAGTGATTTATCTACTGAAAGATGCTGAAGGCTTAGAAGAACCTTCTTCTGACTTGCCCTGAACCAGAGCTAAGAGGAGAATCCAAAGCTCTCCTTAATAAGGGCAGAGCTCAGTATGTTTCGTCTAAGCACATTTTTAGGAGTTTACCTTGTTTTAGTTATGGCAAAATGGCAGTGTTGTTTGATAGTAAATAGTCCTTCTCTTTGCAGTCATTCCTCGCCAAACAGCCAGCCACTCCTACAAGAGCATCAGTGAGTATTGGTTTTCCTATAATGAAGAAAAATCCTTTGTATAATGTGATAAATAGTAGATAAAGAGAGCAAAAATTATAAGTGATGTTGATCAGAACTAGGTGAACTAGATTTTAAGGTTTTTTTATGCTTTGTCATTATTTATGGTACCTTGCATTTGTATAGGAGTTAAAAATGTTTTGCTGTACCTTCACATGAATCCGATTTGATCTTTACAATAATCATTTGAGAGCTATATAAGACAAGTATCATTCTTCCAATTTAGCAGATAAGAAAATTGAATTGTAAGTTAGAATTAGATCAGGAACCAAATTACTTGGTTACTTGGTAGTTCTCAGTTTATTTTACTTTTAATTACATAGCACAGATTTTTTTTAAAATGTCCTTTTTTGTATTACTCATAGAAGCATTGATGTAAGATCACTGATCTCTAAAGCCCTCCATTCCTTCCTTCTCATTTTAAAGATTAGACCATTGGGACTCTGAAAGGATCAATGATTTGACCTAGTCTCAGAGGAAGTATAAGTTGTCCAAAATTGAAACACAAAAGAATATTAATCATTTTCAGAGTCTGCATTCTCTGTAATCTCTGTGCCTTTCAAAGTTTTCTTAATATTTTTTAATATTAATAACCTAGGGGGAAGTAGATGGCATAGAGGATAGAGGCCCTGGAGTCAGGAGGACCTGAGTTCAAATGCAGCCTCAGACATTTAGCACTTAATAACTGTGTGACCCTGTGCAAGTCACTTAACCCCAATTGCCTCATCCTCTAAAAATATATTAATAACCTATCTTTGGTCTAAGGAATCTCCTGCTAGAGGACCTACAGGCTCTCCACGGACACAGGGTCGAGCTGGACCTACCAACGTCCCCAGTGCCTCACCAATCACATCGGTCAAGAAGCCCGATCCAAATATTAAAAGTAAGTATTTCAGAATTGACTAGGACTTGATGGCCATCTGGTCCTGTCCTCTCATTTAATAAATGAAAGAGCAGAACTTATATTCTGGTGCAAATTTAGTGCTTTTTCTGCTGCATTCTTCTGCAGGGCTTAAATATTTAACTTGAAGCTGAAAATAAAATTTTATTCCTGGGATTTATAGCTGGAAGGACCTGGAGATTATATTATTATTATATATTCCCTCTCCCCTGGGATAAGAAAACTGGTTTGCTTCCCACTCCTAGCAGCCCCAGATGATTATCAAGCTTAATGTAGTTTCCCAGGTTTCAGAGCTCCCTAACTGAAGATGCACCCACCAGTTCTAGGCTCCACTGTGGCTAGTTAATAGGTTGTGCCCAGTAATACCTACTGAATAAAAATTGACAAGTGGTTATTAATTTATTGGCAATAAATTATAGAGCTGAATTTGTTTAATAGGTAGACTAGTTGTATGGGACAGGAAACTCTTGCAAGATCTATGGTTTATTTAAAAGGCTTTTGGCTGCAAAAGAGAAGAGGAATAGTTTCATAGTATAGTGATAGAACCTACCTAATTTTCTATATTGCAGAATTTCAGCTTCCATATTTTTAAGATCATGCATTCATTTATAAGGTGCTTACTCTATGAATGTAAGTCACTATCTTTTTACAATCCTTATTTAGGAGTCTTTCATAAATTGCTATGATTGAAAAATTCATTACAGGATTGAGTGTCCCCAAACCGACTAGATTGTGCCTTGGACAACAAATCCAAAATCTATTATTAGACCTGTACTCCAACCTCTTCTAGCCCAGGCTCCCCTCAGGGTTATATGAAATTTGTGACAGATCAGATATGACAATGGTAGCTTAGTGTATCATTATCTTTCCTGTAAAGAGAAGAACATGAGGGGTAGCTAGGTGGCACAGTGGATAGAGCACCAGCCTTGAAGTCAGGAGGACCTGAGTCCAAATCTGGTCTCAGATACTTAACACTTCCTGGCTGTGTGACCCTGGGCAAGTCACTTAACCCCAATTGCCTCAACAAAAGAAAAAAAAAAGAACATGAGGTTCAGACCATTTGATTTGAGAATCAGAATACTCTTTTGAAAGTAGAACTATATCATTATCCCCATTTGGCAGATAAGAAAACTGAAGCTCAAGGGAAAGTGAGTTAAGATTTTGTTAGTAGGTGGCAGATATAAAACTCAAATCCTGACTCCATACCCAGTGTTATCCACCGCTGTCTCTCCTTGTGTGCACATTTGTGTCATAAATGTGAGAATTTAATAAAATCCAGTCATAATTGGGTATTAGAGTTCCTGAAGATCAAAAAACCCTGCTTCCTATACATGATTATGTTGGCTGAGGGTGGCTGCTGCTGAAAACTGCTAAGTAATTGACATCCTGCCATGTTTCTGTCCTTGACTCACAAGAGCAGCTTTTGTTCATAGCCAATAAACAGGCAGCCATCAACACAAAAGGCATCAAATCATTCCCAATCATTCCCAATCATTTGCTCTTGCATTGGGAGACATCGTAGAGTGTAACGTATATCAAAACTGGACTTAAAAAACAATCATAATAGCTTATCTTCAAAATACATGGAAAGATAGTTTTCAGCGTTCACCCTTGCAAAACCTTGTGTTCCAGATTTTTCTTATTCACAACAAAATAGTGAAAACACTATGTTGTGATCCACACTCAGTCCCCACAGTCCTCTCACTGGGTACAAATGGTTCTCTCCATCACAAGTCTGTTGGAATTGGACCCAATCACCTCATTGTTGAAAAGAGTCACGTCCATCAGAGTTGATCATAGCATAATCTTGTTGCTGTGTACAGTGTTCTCTTGGTTCTACTCACTTTACTCAATATTAGTTCATATAAGTCTCCAGGCTTTTCTGAAATCATTTATTATAGAACAATAATATTCCATAACATTCATATACCAAAACTAATTCAGCACTTCTCCAACTGATGAGCATCTACTCAGTTTCCAGTTCCTTACCACTACAAAAAGGGCTGCCACATAACATTTTTGCACATATGGATCCCTTTCCCTTTTTTAAGCTCTTTTAGGGATATAAGCCCATTGCTGGATCAAAGGGTATGCACAATTTGATAACCCTTTAGCCATAAGAACTGGGCTTTTAAAGAAGTTGTATAGTCACATGTTTTAAGTTCCAAACTGAAAACAGGTTTCTGAGTTTTTTATTTGAATTTCTCTAGATAATGCTGCAAGTGAAGGAGTGTTGGCCAGCTTCTTTAACAGCCTCTTGAGTAAAAAGACTGGCTCTCCTGGAAGTCCTGGAGCTGGGGGAGTTCAAGGAACAGCCAAAAAGTCAGGTACAGAAGAGGCTCTTTTTATCTGGGATTTGGTGTCTAGCTGTTTTTCTGGGTTTGTGGAGAGCTTGGGAATTTGTTTTGTTTACTTTTTAATTATTGATTTGGGCCTCAAGTATTCAGTGACATACTGTGTTTTACTCAAACTCAACATATGAAAAATGCAAATGTAATAAAAATTTGTTGATTTGGCAGTCATATTTTTTTTAAAGGATGCTTCTTTTTACAAAATTATTCACCATAGTTCAGAGGATTTAGAACTAGAAGTGACCCTTAGAGATTATCTACTATACTTGTTTTATATCAGTGCAGAAAATAAGGTTCCCAGAGAAGTGACTTTCCACACACCTAAAAAAGGTAGTTGGAGTTTTGCTTTGAAACCTGGTCTTCTCGACTCCTAACCCAGAATGTTCTCTACTGTAATACACTGTATTTAAATTTGAGTTTGAAATAGCATTTTAATTGCTAAAATGCTATTTACGCTATTTTCTCAAAAATAAACCTTTTAGGCTAATTGAGATAGATACACCATTAACAAAAGCCACCTTGTTCTAGCAGCTAGGAAGTGCTGGGATCATCTGTGGAAATCTTAAAATAACTTTATTCTCATCAGGGAATAGAATAGATTACATCTCTTTTAAGTTCTTGCAGACAGAAACATTTTGAAAAAAGTATGATAGGGAGGAAAACAGAAGTCTCTTTGTTACTTTCTTAAAGTAGCAGCTTCTGAGAAGATTGTACCCTGAAGGCAGATTCATATAGTCTTGAGTACTTTTTTGGATATGTAATCATTTGTCCTTTTAGTTTTAAGTAATAATAGTAGTTTATATTACAGGAATGTCTTAAGATGTAATCTCTTGGGGTATAGACCTAGAAAGGACATTAAAAACCTGACTTTCATTTTACAGATAAAGAAACTGAGTCACAGATAGAGAAAGTGACTTGTTTCAGACCTGGGGTTAGGCATCCAGGTCTCCTGGATCCAGCTTGGGCAGGCTTTATCTACTACCCCAAGATTTGTAGAAGAGTCTATATTAAAGTTTTAGGGGTGTTTTTCTTTTTTTATAAATTGCTGTCTATTTACTTTGGAAAAAGTATTTGAAATTCAGCAGACTAGTCTTGTCTTAATGTTTTCACCATGTCTCCTGGAAAAAATCCACCTCTAATGTTTCAAGCCTAAGCTGGAAAACAGATGGTTGTTAAATTCTTTGGCCTTTTTTTTTAAAGCTGTTTTGTTTAAAGTTAAAGATAATTCTATAATGTTTAATTTTTTAAATTATTCTTTAAGCCAATCATTTCTTATCAAGCAACAAATAGTAAGTGATTTAAAAAATTGCAGTCCAGAGAAGGAAAGTAGCTTATTCTAATGGAGTCTTACAAGAAGAGCCATTTATAAACTTGTCATTTTATTATTTTTGACTTCATGCATAAAAATCATACTACTGCATCTTCCTTAGTAGCAATTACATGATCTGTGCATCAAACTAGCTATTCCTTTTTCATGACTTAAAAACCTAATCTTATACCCCAAATCACATTTTTAAGGGAAAAATTCATTGATTCATGATAATGATCTTTTAGGATTAAAAAGTAATCTTTTATCAAATAGCATTTTACAGACATGATTTATAGATACTTCCATTTATTTGTTATCTTGAAGAATATTTGAAAATTAACTTCAAGGTATAAAGTATGAATGTCAAAAACTGAAAGAGACCTTGGAAATTCTCTAGTTCAAAGCACCCATTTTAGAGAGGAGGAAACACAGCAAGAATATTAAGTGGTATGTCAAAGCCACATAACTAGTTAATTGGCTAAATAGGGTCTAAGGCATCTCATGACTTTGAGTACAATGCCCTGTCCATTATATCAGTTCATTCATCTGACAACCCCTTTTTATTTATATTGACCTTTTCTTGCTATTGAATGCAAGAAGTATTTCTAGACTTAATCATTTGCATAGTATATATTTATTGTAACTTGAGAGACCTGAGGAACAGATTAAGAACTAGGGAATGAAAGAAGCAGCCTGTGTATGCTAAAATCACATTCATACGAGGAAGAAATAGATGACTCACCTGAGACTTAGATAAGTATGTCCTTGGTCTCTTGCCTTCGCTGTCTCCTCTTCAATTTCTCCTCTGTCTAGCTAGCCTGAGGTACACTTCTGAGCATATAATTCTTTTGCTCAGAAAACTGCCATTAGCTTCTTGTTGCTTCTGAGATAAAATTTGACATTTAAGGGCCACCACAGACTGTTTACAATCTACTTATTTAGCCTAATGGAGTCTTACAAGAAGAGCCATTTATAAACTTGTCACTTTATTATTTTCGACTTCATGCATAAAAATCATACTACTGCACCTTCCTTAGTAGCAACTACATGATCTGTGCATCAAACTAGCTATTCCTTTTGTATACTGTTCATTCTGCCCATCTGATTCCTAGTTCTTTCCAAATCTTGTCCTGCTCTCCTTAGAATACACTCCCTCTTTATTTCTGTCATTTGATTCCTCAAGGCCCACTTCTCATCCTCCATCTTTTCCATCAAACCATCTCCAGCCTTCGTGTGCTGTTGGAATTTTTACAAACTGCTAACTCATTAGAGTTGATGTTTTGGACCAGAACCTGAAACAAGGTACTAAGTAGAACTAATTGATACAATGCTTGTGTTTATACCTTTACTCATTGAATTCACAAGTATGGGAGATTCACAAAGTAAACTTTGTAACTTTGTGAATTCACACCTCCCTTGAAGCTCTTACGGCCAGAGAGCACTCTGGGAGAAAACCCATAATCCTGCTCTCTGATATATAAGAGGAAAGCAGAGGCCCAATTGGGGAGAGATTCATTCCATTTTCCACTTGGCTGGCTGGTGGCAGAAAGGAGTTCAGCTGAATTACTTTGGAGAGGAGCACTCTGGGCCAGAAACAGAGTACTCTGGGAGAGCCAGAAGCCCTCTCTCAGAGGCAAGAAAGATTCATGACAACTTTTACCTTGGTGCTGGCTGGAGACAGAGGCAGAAGCAAAGGACAAAGCTGTAAGAGCTCTTAGAACCAAGGAGAGAGAAAGACCTCTAAGAAAAGCTAACCAGGCTATATTGGAGACAATAAAAGATCTAAACTTTTATCACCTGGCTGCATTTTGGGTGATTATTACTCTTAATCGAAACTAAGGCTGCCTCCAGAAAACCTCCCCGAGAAACCTACTCACTCCCAGAGAGAACTATTATTATAAAGAAGAAAAACACAGCAATGTGCCACCACTTAAACACACACACAGTCCCCCTTTCTCGCTCTCCCCTTCCTCTTTCCCATACCTCTCTCCATCCTACCTTTCTTTCTCTCCCTCTCTATCTCTATCTCTGTATCTGTCTCTTGTCTCTGTGTCTGTCTTTCTCTCTCTCATCCTTCTCTCCTTCCTTTCTTCTACTGAAAGTGATTTTTTTTTCTCTTCCCAGATTTTCCTCAAGTACTTTGCCTAGATTTTTCCTTTGTCCCTGTGACCTTTACCAATGAAATCCAAACTTTTGGTCACACACATGTCGATTTTTTTTTTTTAAGTACACATCTCCTTTCAGCAGAGGTGTAAGTTTATACATAAATGTTATACAGGTACAACTGTACAAATATATTTTCTATCTCATAGAACACTTGCCGAAATAGAAATTTAAAACAACAGTATATTTTTAATTTTTAATTCTGTGATGTTTTAACTTTGTTTTAACTCAGTGTATTTTTATGTTTGATTTTTAATATCTCCCATAGATTAAAAAAAGATACCTCACCAAGATACATAGCTACAGAGAGAAAATTTGCCTTATTGGTTACACAGATTAAATCATGATATTCATTTTTCAGGCCCATTCACTAGTTATGCAAAGAGATTTGATTAGAAAATTACCATCCCTGAGAGGTGAGGACATGGTTTCTGGAGGTCATGAGTTAGGTTGCCCAGTGTCAGTCCTTAGAGGAGAAAAGGGCAATGGCAAAATAGACGGTAGGGCTTTATTTCTTAAAAATAGATGGTCTTCCTTTACTTACAGACTGTCAGATTGGAGGAGAGTGAAGTGAGAAGGAATCTTGGGGGGATACATTGTAGATCTGAGAGGCTTCAAGGCATGGTCCTTGAGCCCCCACAGTTGCTGTTTCTTCCTTTTGCTAATGCTGCTGATGGTATGATACTGCCTGCCATTGTGTTCACTCTTCTGTCCCCAGAATTATTTTCAACATTTTTTTTTTAAGTTTTGAGTTGAAATCCTCCCTTTTCCTTCTGTCTCCCCCATCCATTGGCTACCTCTCATCCGAAGGCAAACAATGTCAGTTATATAAGTGAAGTCATGCAAAACATATTTCCATGTTAGGTTTTTTTTTTTTTTAAGTGCTCTCATTTCATTTTGTATCAGTTCATATAGGTCTTCCCAGGTTTTTCTGAAACCATCCTATTCGTCATTTCTTATAGCATAATATATTCCACCACAATCATATACCACAAGTTATATAGCCATTCCCCGGTTAATGGATAGCCTCTCAATTTCTAATTCATTTGTGGCTGTTTTTCCTGAACTTACTTTCTTTTAAGTCCTCCTGGGCCCTGCACCAGTGTCCTTTGCTTTCCTGAGGGCTATGGATGAATCCCTGAAAGGATTCTTGTTCTTGGACAAACAGCTTCTCCATTGTGGCATGAGTTTCTCCATGTTTCTGAAGCTGCTGTGTGCACAGAAAGCTTTCATCTCATTTATTATCTTCTGAGGACTAGGTGCAGATAGCATCCTTGCTCTGAAGCAGAGAGGAGAGGGGCTTAGTACAATCCATACTGAGCAGATATTAGGGGAAAGAGCATTTGAGGCAAGCTGCATGCAGCTGCAAATACAATAGCAGTACTTTTCTTCTCAGTTCTAATACTTTGTTATATTCCTATTTATATATATATATGTAGAGAGAGAGAGAGAGAGAGAGACACCTATTATAGATAGTCTGCTTTGCATCACACTTAGTGATATATACATCAGAATCTCCTTTTTGGATTACAAGATTCTTAAAGGCAATTATACTTCTAGCTGGCCTCATACTGAGCATTTGATAATTCAGATAAAGTTGGTGTTCAGTATTAAGCTATTTAAACAGACTTAAAAGGGGGGGGGGGGGGAACATTCTGTCACAGAGGCAATGAGAAGCAAGAAGGTGCCTCAGGCTTAGAATTTAGAGGGAACCAAGTTAGGATTCTGTATCTTTCATGTTAACATCATCAAAGACTATTAGGAGAAGAAAATTTCCTTTATGATATCTTCTTTTCTTTCTCTCCACAGTTATACTTGTTTATTTAAAAATAAATTAAAATTCTTTATTTTCATTCATTTTTAGGACAAAAGACTGTTTTGACAAATGTTCAAGAAGAGCTAGACCGAATGACTCGCAAACCTGACTCCGTGGTAACAGCAAACTCTTCGACAGAAAATGAAGCTTGATAGTACTTAAAACATACCTGTGTAAATGACCAAATAACTCTGTATATTGATCTGACAAGACCAGGATTTTTTCTGATATAGCCCATGCTATCAGTTTTTCTTGGGGCAGGGGAGATTGAACTTAAAAAAAAAAAAACAAAACCCACATATACACAACCAACCAACTTCTTTGGTTTGTCCAAGTGTAAAATGCACATTCAGGAAGTTTGCCTAGAAAAATCCCTCTGTTTCAGATAACCCTTTAGAGTTGAGATAGGATAGCCTTGGTGGGAAGCGGGTAAAGCTACATTTCTTTGACGTGGGCAACACCAAGGAACAAACTGCAGAATTTCTATCCAAGTGAAGCTAATGGTGACGTACAAGGACAGAAGGAGGGACCAACTTTCAGATAGTTGCTATAATCCAAGCACTTATGTGTTAACCAATTCCTTTGTGCCTGGAAAGAAGGTGCAGGTGGCAGCAGAGTCCAGGAGGGCGAAGAAGGCCTAAAGAGAGAGGATGAGATTGGATACCTGAAGGAAAACCGAATGTGAATGAGATGGAGGAAGACAGAAGAACAGTCAGTGTTAACCAAACCCTCTGTGTTCAGTAGGAGTCTAATAATCATTGTTAAAGATAAAATAGAGAAAAGTCTAAACTAAACACTAAACATCATCATGGGAATTATTCTTGTCATGAATCATGTCTTTAGTTTTTAAAAGATGTATAAAATGTGGGATTGCCCTTCAGTGTATCTGATACAGGGAGGAAATTACTCCAGCTTGCTTAGATCCAAGTACCTAGCACATTGTGGGGTGGCTTAATAAGGTACTTGGACTTAATGTGCACTGTATGCAGACAGTCACTGTTTGGCTTTAGTTTAAAGTGAATAATTATGGAATTATTTAATTTTTAAATTGTATTTTCTGATAGTTATTACTGCCTTGTTTTTATTTTATTTTATTTTTTATTTTTAATACCAACAGGCTGGCCTATTAATAGAGTAATGGGTGGCATTTCATTTTCCCATAATGAAATATGCTACAGAATGTTTTAAAAGAGATTTTTAATAATTGCACTCTGGCTATTAAGCTAGTATGGGATTCCTGCCTTATGGTTCGTGGAAACCTTAAAAGGTTTTCTTTGTAAGATTTTGCCCCAACTCACTAGTCTGCTCTGCAGCTATTTAAGATGGAGAATCTCTGTGAGTATTGCACATTGGAAAAGGAGGTAATTATTTTCTTTTGTTTTCCTGAAAACGTAGCATTTTTTCTTATGGAAAGGTGGCTTTCAGTTGTCTCCCAACATAAAACACATACACACACTGTATATATGTGTGTGTTTGTGTGAATATATAGATATTTAAGTCCATAATCACATCACATCATTTGTGACATAAAAGATGTCTATAGTTTTCAAGTGGCTTTTTTTATTTCATAAGTGATAAAATTCATTTAAATACCAAACACTACCATGAATTTCACAAAGTATTTTTGTTGTCAAACTGAAGGGGGAAAAAACCACAATTTTAATTATGTTAAGTTTACTTTAATGGAGAGGAACTTGTTAGTTTTTACAATGTCTGAGCATAGCCTCCCTGTTCCATATATATGTATTTGTATGTATGTGTACATGCATATATGTATATATATGTACATATATATGTATATATACATACATATACACACACACACATATATCATTACTTATACCTTCCATGTTATCTTGACCACTAATAGGAATCCAGGAATAATTTTAAGTCCTGTTCTATCAGGAGACTGATCTTTATTGTATTTTTTAACTGTCTCAACACTGCTAACCAGAAAACTAAGAGCATTTACTTGCCTCTGACAAATGTTAACCTAAAAGCCTTTTTCTTGTGCCATTTATATTGTTGGGAATACAGTATATGTTTTGTTTTGTTTTGTTTTTTAACATTTTAAGAAATTATACTGTGGCCTCAAGTTACAAAGTTACCTAGGTAAACAAACACTTGTGAACTGACTGGATCAAAGGTTGATTTAGGATTTCTTCAGAGGAATACATGCAGGGAGCAAGTGAATATCGGATAGCCTTTGATCATACCAGGAGTAGTCATTGCTTCCTGTTCCAGGAGTATCTGGAAAACTTTAATAGCAAGAAGGAATTTTTGAAAATGCATATGTTTATTATTGTCATAGTATGGTTTTTTAAATTAGTACAATGGTATTTTGTTTTGTTTTTTTATTTGTCATTTTAACTGATAAGCACTTTCTGTATCAATCTAATGTATCTTCATTATTTGTCATAAGATTGATGAAAAATATTGAGCAATAGCTCTTAATGTCCCAGTCTTGTAAAAGAAGGTTTCTCATGGAACCATTTTATGCCAGTTCTTTGTTGCAAGTGAGTGCTCCTAGTGTCAGAAGAAACTTGTCAGTAACTTGGTGTGCTTGGTGGTTGCCAGGGTCAGCCAGCTTTGGGCAACCTCCAAGTATTTTTTTGTTCCTGTTGTTTTCCTGTTTTGGGTGTCGCCAAACATTGGAACCAAAGGCCAAGTAGCAAGCAGCCTTTACTTTATTTTCTCTGCAGAAAATGCTTGTGTGGTAGATTGTTCAAAACTCTTCTGTGACTATTTACACACGCGCATTCTAGTGGGTACATCTGCTGTTCCTGTTTAAAGCTGAAAATGAATCGTAGAGAACGGCCTAGAATTGGCCTGTCATAAGGACACTGCAGACAAGCTGCGTAAGTTTGGTTTTTCACTTAAAGATTGCGCCATTTCTAATTGACTTCTTAAAAACCAACATTTAAAACTGTCGTATTTTATTTAATTAAGTGGGAAGTGACTGCTCTGTACATCATGAATCTAACAATATACACGCTGTAATTCACTGTCCTGTACACCAAGTTTCATCTATCTTTTTTAACCTACAGTTAGAATGGCAGATTATCAGCCACAAATCTTAATCCAGTTGTATGGCTTTAACCAGGTGCAGTATGCAGTCATGTGGAATCTCGCTTTATAGTGCTGGCAAAACGGAGATGTCTCTAATTACTGGCTTCAATAAAGACGAATCCAGACCGCTGGCATTGCTTGTGATTTTGTTTCTTATATATCTGATTGGGGATGAGTGAAATAATATAGAAGAATAACATCCTATAGAGTTCGAAGGACTCTTAGAGGTCATAGAGCCTCAGACACACCTGAGCAGGATCCATACATTGTAAGGTTCAGAACTTTTGAGTTTATTTAGTTCTGGCCTCTCATTTTAATAATGAGAAAATTAAGGTCATGCACATAAGAGGCAGTGTTATTGTTTGGACCCAGTCTTCTGACTTCACTTCCAGAACTATTGCTGTATTGTTGGCCAAATATAATTTTTGCCTTCCATCCATCTTGTCACATCCCTTCTTCCTACAGCAAGAAATCTGGCTTCCCCCTTCAGTGTTGGAAGTTTCTTCTTTTTCCTTCTTATACTTGGTGCCCACACTCACTCATTGTCCCTACCACTCTTAATTAGCAATGTCTTCTCAGAGGTTCACTCCATCTAGATACGTTGTTCTACCAGATTCCGGTTGCAGTTATGTCCTGACTGTCTCATGTCACCACTCCCCTTTCAATCCTTAATCTCATTATTCACTTTCAGTCCTACATGCATTCTACATGCCATACCCTTGCAGAGGAGGAAGTCATACAGCTTGCTCTCCAGATCCATCACAGATTGGTTATTGTTGTGATCCAGTTACGTATTCTGCCCGATTGCCTCTGTTTGCTACAAAGCTATCCACAAACTATTTATATTCTTTCCTCTATCCTGTCACAACAAAAGATCTTGTCTCTAAGTTTGCTAGTGGAAAAGAACTTGTTT
Source organism: Antechinus flavipes (assembly GCF_016432865.1). Classification (NCBI taxonomy): domain Eukaryota; kingdom Metazoa; phylum Chordata; class Mammalia; order Dasyuromorphia; family Dasyuridae; genus Antechinus; species Antechinus flavipes. The sequence continues at coordinate 62,516,935 of NC_067399.1, forward strand.
GAAGCTCCCTCTCCTATGTCTTAAAACTCATCATCTCTACCTGTTTCCATCTCCCTTGTTAGCTTGCCTCTTAAACGATCATTTCTCTAATTTCTAGTCTCTTGGTCCATGAGCCACTTCCCTGCTTTCCACAGACATACTTTATCTCTGCCATCTTTTATCTTCACTCACTAATGCCATTCCCTAAAATTGTGATTTTATACCTCCTTTTTTACTGTCATATTCCCAAAAGAAGCTGTCTACTGAGGAATTCTCAATCCCTTTGCCTTCAACCTGGATAGGTTCTAAAAACACTGTCCAAGGTTATAAGCAGTCTAAATTGCTAAGTGACTTTTTTTAGTCCTCATCTTCTAAAAAAAATTTTCAAATTTTTATTGAAATATTATTTTTATCAAAATTTTATTTTATTTTTTAACATAACTACTGTTTTTCCCCTCCTCCCTTCCAAAGAAGCATCCCATATAATAAATTATATTTAAAGGGAAAAAAATAACTGATCAATACATCAAAAAACTGAAAATAAATGCAATATAACATATCTGTGTGCCTCCTTAGCAAAGAAATAAGATGGGAGATGTCATCTCTAATTTGGATCAATGCTTGTAATTTTACAATGATTCACTTGTTTTGTGCTTCTTTACATTTATATTGTGATGATGTATATTTTTGAAGAGGGGCTCTGCATGTTTTACTCTGCCTCAGGAAAATCTTTTCATACTTTTCTGTAGGCCTTCTATTTGTAGTTCTTACAGCATGGTAGTATTCCATTACATTCATGTACCACAATTTATTTAGTCTTTCCCCAGTCAATGGACATCTTTGTTTCCAGGCTTTTGTTACTACAAAAAGTGCTACTTGTAAATGTTTCTTAAGGACTTTTATCAATGACTTCCTTGGAGTATAAGCTCAGTAGCAAGATCAAGGGTGTGGTCAAAGAATATGGACATTTTATTAGTCACTCTATTTACTTAATTCCAAATTGTTTCCATAATAGTTGTATTCATTCACAGCTCCTCCAGCAGTGCCCTGGTGCACCTCTTCCTACAAATTATTTTGTCACCTTTTCCAATTTTCTGAGTGTTGAGTTTTGTGATATTGCTTGGTATTCTTTTGATTATATTTCTCCTATTGATTTAAAACAGTCTTTTATTTTGTTATTAATAGTTTGCAATTCTTTTGAGAATTGTTCTCAATTTTAGATGTATACAAATACATGCGCATACACACAAACAATATTATCAAACCCTTATCTGAGGATTTTGATAAAAAGATTTTTTTTCAATTTGACTCCTTTTCTTATGATTACATAAAATTTTCCCCCTGAGGCAATTGGGGTTAAGTGACTTGCCCAGGGTCACACAGCCAGGAAGTGTTAAGTGTCTGAGGCCAGATGTGAACTCAGGTCCTCCTGACTTCAGGGGTGGTGCTCTATCCACTACACCACCTAGCTGCCCCTCATTAATTTTGTTAGGGGAAATGAAGGAAATCCCTAAGAAAAGGACAGTGATGAAAAATCACTTATTGATTAGAGGTCTTATAGTTTCAAAAGTGAAGGTGATATTTGAAGTGAACCTGTAAGTGTAGGCATAAATTGGAAGATGGAAGGTAAGAATATTCTGCAGGTACTCCCTGCTTTGGAAAGATACCTGAATCACCTTTTCTTTTTGATGTGTTCATCTGCCACCTCTTATTAATAATTACTAATAATATCTTCCTTGATTAATTATGGTATTGACATTAATACAACTTTTTTGGACTAATGTTGATTAATCCCTCCCCCATATATATATAGAAATCCCCAGTAACCATCACTGACTAGCACTTAAAAGTCTAGAATCCTGAATTCAAATCCCAGCCCTGAGACTTAGTTGTGTGATCATGTGTATTCTCTCATCAGTACAATGGGAATACCTCCTGTGTTAGCCATCTTATAGAACTTGCATGGAAAGCATTTTATGAGCCTTAATGTACCCCTTATTTGTAGAAGTTCAGATGCCTTTATATCCACCATCCTTCAGCTGTTTGCTTCACTCTCAACAAACCACTTGGACATTGTTGCATAGCCTAGTATCTATGTGTATATTTCCTTACCAGACCTTAAGTTCAGAAATGGCAGGAATATATGTAAACTTAACCTAAATGAGTATTCTAGCCTCACCCCATCCAGGGCTCTGCATACAGAATGTTTAATAGAATCAGAACCCAAAGGGATTAATCAGTTTACTTCTTAGGGTTCTTAAGAGTTTTGGTGGAGATTCTCAAATCTTTTTTTGTATCCTATTTCCTTCTGGCAGTCTAGAGAAGTCTATGGATTTTTTAAACAATTAACATGTAAACCAAATTTGAAATTTTTTTCTTAATTTTTAGTTCCAAATTCTCTACCTCTTGAAAAAGCAAGCAATTTTACATAGGTTTTACATGTGCATTCCTATAGAACATTTTCATGCTAATCATGTGAAAGAAAACAAAACCCCTCACCCCCCCAAAAAAAAAATTTTTTTTTTTTAAGTGTGCTTCCCTCTGCATTTAGCCTCATTTTTACTCTGGAAGTGGATGGCATTATTTTCTTCCTGAGATCTTGAGATCTTTGAAATTATCTTGGATCCATTTTTGCCAAGAATTTGTTATTCATTGTTCATCGTATAATATTGCTGTTATGTTATTGTGTTCAATGTTCTCTTGGATCTGCTCATTTCACTCTGTATCAGGTCACGTTAAGTCCAAGTTTTTCTGAAATCATCCTGCTCGTCATTTCTTGTAGCATAATTGTGTTCCTTTATAGTCCTATTGTTCAACTTGTTTAGCCATTTCCCATTTTATGGACATTCCTTCAATTTTCAGGTAAAGACTGTCTTGCTTTCTTTGTTTCTCCAGGGCTTCTTGACTTGACTACAGATTTAATAAGAATCTGCATTAAGGGATCTAGGAATGGTCCAGGGATTAGGGAATGGTCAGCTTTCTCCACATTTCTTTCCACAGCTAATACTCTTTAACTCAGCCTCTTAATGATGTTTAAATAGTGCTTTAATGAACTATTTTGTATGTATTTCTATACATGATTTCCTTTGACCTTCTGGTTAAGTCAGTACTGCAAATGACAATTCCATGTGCTTGAAAGGGAGAATATCTTATCTATTCATTTTGGAGAAATGAGGTGAAACAATACCATATTATTCGTCACCAACCTCATCCTTGGTCAGTTCGTAACCCTTGACTTCAATATTTCCAAGGAAATGTCACTAATAATCACCTGACATATAATTTCTTTACTTATGATGTTGCCTAATTACATGACATTATTTTTCAATAATAGATGGAGTCAGGAAGACCTGAGTTAAGATGTTACTTCAATCTTAGTATTGGAGGGAGGCCCTGGGTAAATCACAACCTTACTTATCAGAGTTAGTTTCCATATCTGTAAAATGAGGATCATAACAGCACATACTCCACAAAATTGTTAAGAAATTTAAATATGCATAAAATTCTTTATAAACCTTAAAGTGCAATTTAAACATTATTACCACATTATTTTGTACAAAGATATTTCCCCAAAGATACTGAACTGGAAAATTGTTGCTTCTTTGTCATCCCGGTGTCCTAATCCCTTATCAAATAAATGCCTATAAGAGATTCTTTACACAAGCTCATGATTTTCTTGAGCTTCATTCAGCAGCATATAAAAAGGAATGAAGGAGGCAGATGATGGGAATAGCAAGGCATAAAGGGGCAAGAGTCTTGAGTGTCAGAGATAGCATAGAGGGAGACCAGAATGTAGTCATTGCAGGGATGATAGTCTGGAGAAAAATGGGTTAGAAATGAAATGAGAGGGGCAGTTAGGTGGTGCAGTGGATAGAGCACCAGTCCTGAAGTCAAGAGGACCTGAGTTCAAATCTGATCTCGGACACTTCCAAGCTGTGTGACCCTGGGCAAGTCACAACCCTAATTTCTTTATCAAAAACAACAAAAAGAAATAGAATGAGGACAATGTTAGGGTTCATAATGCATAGAAGAAAATAGCATGATAAAAGAATTTCAGAGTACAAGAACAAGAAAAGTAGGAATAGTGAATTTGTGGTAGTGAAATCACCATCTTTGAGGGAAAACAGGAGGATAGTGGTCATGGGAATTAAGTAGATTAAGGAATTGAGAGTTAAAGTATTTGAGAGAACATCAAATATGTATGTAGAAGACCCCTAATATCAGGGTGGGAGTTTGGGTGGAAAGAGAGACAGAGCCAAGTGCTGAACTCATTGAGGAAGGAAGGAGTGTATCCTGGGTGGTTAATAGTGACCATCAGGATCTGGATTGAATGATATATTTGAATGCATCAAAATTCACAAAAGAGGTTACTGAGTGATGCTGGTAGGGGAAAAGTCTGCAAATGACATTAAGGAGCAAAGTATTCTGACTCCCTCTGACTTTCATGACCAGCGAGTTGAGAAGTGCAACCAGGCGAGCAGCAGTCACCAGGAAAGAGTCAGGTCTTGGTGAAAGCCAGAAAATGGAGGGAATGAGAAAACATACAGGATGAAAACAAACTTATGGAATAGGCATTCCAGAGAACACAAAGGAAAAGTTCAGATTTGGAATGGGACAATTTGTATGGGGGTTAAGGAGATAGGGCTTAGGCAATGGATAAAGTTGAGGAGAATTCAATGAAAGCATTAAGTAATTGGAATGAAAAATGAGAAATACAATGGAAGCTGTGGCCACTTTATCCAAAAGAGGTGGGGGAAAGGAACAGGGGTATTGAAAGAACATTAGACTTTGGAGTTCAACCTGGGTTTTTATTCCCAGCAGAGAGCCCTGTGACCATGACAAATCACTCTGGTACATGAGTTTTTGTTTCTTCATTGATAAAATGGGAGTAATGTATAACCTATCTCACAGAGTTGTTAGGGGGAAAGAATTTTTTTTGGGGAAAAAGTTGTGATTAGAAAAGCATGGCCAAAAGTTGGTCTTATAATTCTGAAGATAAACATTCAAATCCAAGCTTGGATGCTTAGTAACAGCCAACAATGCTTTCATTTATAAAGTACTTTATACATACTATCATTTGGGCTTCCTGACAACCTTGTGAGTTAGATGCTATCACTAGTTTCATTTTACAGATAAGGAAATTGAGACTGACAGAAATTAAACCACTTGCCAAGTTCACATAATTATTAAGCATCAGAAGCAATATTTGAATTCAGGTCATCCTGACTTGCAAGTTAAGCACCACTGCTCCACCTAGCTGCAAGACTGGGGAGGTGCACATCACTTAACCTCTGACTCCCAATTTGTTTACCTGTAAAATGGAGATAATGATGTGTCATCTACTGTGAGGGAAAGCTATATAAATTCCAAAGTGGGCTAGATTCCAGAAGAATTATTGGAGGGTCTTGAAAGACTTCTAATTTATCTGTGTTCTGGCCAAGATACAGTTAAAATGATGTGAATCAAACCCATTTTTTAAAAAGTTGTTTCCCTCTGACATATTTTTTGGAATAGTCATTTCTAATGTTTCCTGATCTTCTCTGTCAGTTCCTTTCTGAAAGCCACCTCAGAAAATCTTGGGAGGACATTGAGCCAACCAGCTTCTAATGCTCCTAATTCTTTCTCTGCCATGAATTTAGATCACAGTTAAGAGGACTTAGATATGATGATGGTGTGGTCCAAGCCCTTCATTTTGAAAATGAAAAATATTGAGACTTGGGGAAGTTGTGTTCTTCCCAAGGTCACATAGGTGGTCAATAACACATCTAGGACTCATCCTGTTTTTTACTCCAGGCCCAAAGCTTTTTTCTGCTGCTGCATGATAAATGCCCAGGAGTCAAAGCACTACCTTATCTGGGCTTCAGTTTCCTCATCTGTCAAAATTAATTGGACCTGGTTTGGCTGTTTCTCCAAAAAGACACCTATACTATCTTTTGACTTCAGGCATTTTTACTGTCCCCCATGCTTGGAATATTCTCCCTTGTCACCTTTGCCAACTGGTTTTCCTGACTTCTATAAGTTTCAACTAAAATCTAGTCTAAAATCTTTCCTATATCCCCTTAATGCTAGTGTTGATAATCTTCAATTTATCCTATATATATCTTATTTTTATGTGGTTGTATATTGTTGCCCTCACGCTTCCCTCCCCTCATTAGACTAGAAGTTTGTTGAGAACATGAACTGCTTGCTTTTGGCTTTCTATCCTTAGCACTTAGCAGAATGCCTAGCACATTGTAGGCCTTTAATAAATCATTGTCTACTTGATCAGATGAACTTTTAAAATCTTCTGCCTCCCTTGATGGTCTTACCAACTTCTATGTTTAGTATATCTCCAGATGATTCCTAGATACATATATTCAGCCCTAGCCTCTCGCCTGAGCTCCAAATTGAGTATCTTTTGGATATCTAAAACTGATTATTCTGTAGACATTACATTCAACATGTGCTAAATAGAATATATTCTTTCCCTACCACTCTTAACTTATTCCCTTTCCAAACTTCCCAATTACTTTTGAAGGTGACATCATCCTCCCGTTCACTCAAACTAGCAATGCTTGGGTCATTATTTCCTCTCACACATCCCACATAATCTAATCAGTTAGAATTCTTATTATTGTTGTTTTCCTAACATTTCTTATATATATTCCTTTCTCCCTATTCCAGTTCTGGCCTTTATCATATCTAATCTGGACAATTTCAATAGCACCCCAATCTGTCTCCGTACTTCTGTCTCTCCCCACTATCATCTATATTCTACTCAGTTGCCAATGTATATGTCTGACCATGTCAATCTTTTTTCCTCCTTCAATAAATTAGTCTCTCCCAAGACATCTAGGATCAAATATAAAATCTTCTGTTTGGCATTTGAAGCTCTTTATAACCTAATCCCTTTCTATCTTTCCAGTCTTTGTAGACTTTATTGCTATCCAAGTTCCCTTTCATCCAGAGATATTGAGTTACTCCTTGTACCTGGAAGGCTCTCCTTCAGTTCTAACCTTCACCTCTTACTCTCTGGCTTCCCTAAGACTGCTGACTCTTGCAGCTTGTAGAGCCTTCGTCTGTATAGGTATCCTGTATATATTTGGTTATTTATATGTTGTCCCTTAGCTCGAATGTGAAGGACTATTTTTGCCATTCTTTATGCCTGGCTTGTTGTTTGTTGATTGACTGACACAAAGCCCTAAAACTTAAGATATTTTACTTTGTTTTTGTAAATAAGAATGAGATTAATAATCTATTCCACTTCCTGAGAGAAGAGTCTTTGAAGTGTTCATTATTTGTTACATTTGAAAGTACATATTCCTGACATTGATCAGAACAAACCTTTTAATCACAAAGACTATCAACCCACACTGGAAAAAAACAACTTGCCTGTTTAAAGAACTATTTAAAGCTTGGCTTCCAAAGGCAAACTGAGTGCTAAACTCGGATTATTATAAGCATCTTAATTTTGTGTTTTGGGAAGAGTTCAACAATTTCCCACTGTGTGTTTGTGCTTTTTGTGAGCAGTAGTTCATTTTTAAATCCTGCTGTTGCTTTGGTAGAACTGTTAGCAGCCTGTGGTATGTTACATCTGTCCTTGATATTTCAAATATTTGGCCCAGCTTAATGGAGAACTTTTTCCCCCCACAAACTTTGAGTCATGTATTAAATACTAGCCTGGAATTAAGCTCTGGAATATGTGGGAAAACAAATATGCCCTAAACTATATTTAAACTTCACCAGTAGATACAAATGAGAGTTAAGAGGCAGTTACAGAATCCCTGAATGTCACAGTGGTAAATTTAGGACTTGAGTTCAGATCCAATCTCTGCCACGTAGTAACTGTGTGACTTTGGAAGGGTCACACTACTTGACCTCAATTTCCTCATCTATAAAATGAAGAGGAGGCTTCTAAAGTCCCTTTCAGCTTTAGATATATGAATACAGAATGTGACTATTTCAGAGAATTTCAAATATACTGAGTCCTTCTCTACATATTTTGGGGAGACTTTGTTTTCTTTTCTTGATGGAAGAGAAAACTTAAGATCCAAGAAGGTGAAATGCCCAAGGTCAAATGTTTAACTAATGTTGGAGCTGGCACTGGAACCAATATCCTATTACTTTTAAATCCAGTGTTGTCAGCTTCACAAAATAGTAAGGAGTCCCAGAATTCCACTAGTCCAATTTGTCTATACCTGAGCAAATGTTAATCTCCTCTCTCATTTTTTACCAAATGATAGTCATCCAGTATCTTCCTGAGGACTGTTAAGAATGGGGAATTTACCACTTCTGGAAACAATTCATTCTACTTTGGTCTCAATCAAATTATTAGGAAGTTGTTGAGTTTTCCTTGTATCAAGTCAGATATGACATTTTCAACATGGAGCCCTTCAGATTTGAAGAGCATAATTATCATCCTCCTCCTTACCCAACTAAGTCTCTTCTGTAGACCACACACTCCCCATCTCTTTCCTATTCTTCAAATGACATATTCTCCATCTCTTTTATTATTGTGGCCATCCCCTTAGACAAACATATCAGCTTGTCCTTCCTCAAATGTAGCATCCTAAACAAAGCAGCACACTTCCAATGCTCTGGCAGTCAGTCACAAACATCTCTCTTAATGCAAGCTAGGACATAGAATGAAAGGACAGAGCGGGAAGAGACTTTGGAGAATAATCTAATTCCTGGGTAGCTAGGTGGCAGAATGCTGGAATTAGAGCCAGAATAATCCTGAGTTCAAAATCAGTCTCAGATACTTAATAGCTGTGTAACATTTAATCTCTCCTACCCTAAATTTCCTCATCTATAAAATGTTTATAATTATGGCACTTACCTCCCAGGGTTGTGGTGAGAATCAAATGAAATAATATTTATTAAAGCACTTGCAGGTCTTAAAACATTATATAAATTTGAACTATTATCATCTCATTTATATATGGAGTTTAAGGTCATCCAGGTAAACATCATAGACAGGATTTGCATCCTGATCCTCAAGTTTCAGTTCTCTTCACAACACGTCCTTTATCAAATTAGCTTTTTTTTTGGCTACCATGTCACAATTTTAACTTTTTTTGAGCTAGGGGTTCACTATAATTCCCAGATATCTTTTTTTATCAATATAAATGTCATTATTTTCTTTTTTATTATTATTATAGCTTTTTATTTACAAGATATATGCATGGGTAATTTTTCAGCATTGACAATTGCCAAACCGTTTGTTCCAATTTTTCCCCTCCTTCCCCACACCCTCTCCCCGGAATGGCAGGTTGACCAATACATGTTAAATATGTTAAAATATAAGTTAAATACAATATATGTATACATGTCCGTAGTTATTTAGCTGTACAAAAAGAATCAGACTTTGAAATAGTGTACAATTAACCTGTGAAGGAAATCAAAAATGCAGGCAGATAAAAATAGAGGGATCGGGAATTCTATGTAGTGGTTCATAGTCATCTCCCAGAGTTCTTTCGCTGGGTGTAGCTGGTACAATTCATTACTGCTCTATTGGAACTGATTTGGTTCATCAGATATCTTTTTTTAAAAACAGAAACAAATGCTTTTGATTTTCACATCAGTGTCCCCACATCAAATCCTTCCCTGTAGCAAACAAAAAATAGCTAAATCAAAGCCAATTGATGGGTATGTAGATTCTCTTCCCACAGCTCCTCTGACCTTTCACTTCTTCCAAGTAGAAGGATGCATGTTTCATTACCTCTTCTCTTGGACCAAATTTAATCATTATAATTAATCAAAGTTCAGCTTCATTTTAGTGTTAGTTTTGTTTACATTATTTACTCTATATGTTTTCCTGGGTCTGCTCACTTTACTGGACATTAATTTCTATCAGACTTCCCACGTTTCTCTAAATTCTTCATATTTTTCTTTTCTTATGTAGTAACAGGCAGCATGTCAGTCCATTCCATTTATTCAGTCCTTCCCAATCATCTGGCACCTATTTTGCCTCTGAATTTTTTCTACCTCAAAAAAGTCCTGCTATGATATGGGGAAGTTAGGTGGCACAGTGGATAGTACTCCAGCCCTGGAGTCAGGAGGATCTAAGTTCAAGTATGACCTCAGACATTTGATGCTCCCAATTGCCTGGCAACAAAATAATAAAAAAATGCAAAGTGCTGCTTTGTCTATTCTGGTATATATGAAGGCTTTCTGTCTGTGGTACTTTCCCCTAAGTCACTTTCACATGAACAATTATCCAGTTATGCTTCCAAAATCCTATATTTACAACATTATTTTTTAAAATTTGGCCATCATATTAGCTTTTTGATAGCTTTTGAAATTGTGTTACTATATGTTAACCATACTTCCCACTATGTTTTTTCTAGTTTATTTTATTTTAAATTGAATGAATGTCCAAAAAAGAGAACATTTCCACATACAAAATAGAACAGAAAAAGAGTATCATATGTAAAGACCGGAATCTCATTACATATAGCTTCCTTAAAAAAAAACAAAAAACACCCAATGTTGACCCTTTCTGATATTAGATGCAACATTATATATACCAGTTCTTCACAGGACTCAGTTAAGGAAGTGGCTGTCTCTTGTTTCTTGACTTCTCTCTTCTCGGGGCCATATTTATTTATTATAATGACTCAAAATTCAGCATCTTTTTATGTTCTTTCCATCTGCATCATTAAAATCATCATGTTATTTCCTGGTTCTACTGTATTTTACTTTGTATCAGTTCATTTCAGTCCTCTCACCTCTTTCTGGATTCTTCATATTTATCAGTTCTTATATAACAGTAATAGTCTTTTTATGTTCACATATTAGCATTTTTTTTTAAAAAGGCCATTCCTAAGTCTTTCATTACCCATTTTGTTTCCAATTTATTGCTGTCCCAAAAAGTACCTTTGTGAATATGTTGATTTATATGGGATCTTTTAATCTTTGTGCTCCTTGGAGTATATGCCTAATAGTGAGATCCCTGAGCCAGAGTCAGTGTCTTTTTTCTGTGCTGTATTATCAGAAAGGTAGCATGATGTATGAGAATGCTGAAAAATTATTTTGGTTTTGGGAATCAAGATATCTGAGTTTGAATTTTGGATCCTAAATTATTACATTTTTTTAAACTTAGGCAATTAACTTAACCTGTTTGGCTATGTCTGATTCTTTCTTTATTTGTAACTGGGAATTGTGAAAAACTGAGCTGCTAGATTCTGATTGACCAGATGTGCTAGCTCAGCATTTAGGTACTCTAGGAATGATGAAGTTGTCAATTGTGTATGAATCCTTGCTAAATGCTACTTTGATCTAGAAAAAGCAATCCCTTTATTAGTCACTGAACAAGAAAAAATGGAATTTTAAAGGAATTGACCAGTTATTCTTTTCCTCCTGGCTATAGAGTATATGGATACCTACTGAGGGCCTTGCTACAGCATGAGTGTCCTTTCCCTATCCCACCATCATTTTAAAAAAATTATTTCATTTTCAATTCATGGAACAAAACAAATATTTCCACAACATAGTACAGTAAAAAAGATAATTGCACACGAAACTGCAAATCTGCCATATACATCTTGCTATTCCCTGTAAATATACAACAAAGCTATCATATACATCTTTTTTTTCCCCTTTTTTTCTTCCCTTCCTTCATCCTTCTCTAGAGATGGCTACCAATTAGGCACAAATAGGTATATATGTGTAAAAATTAGCCTATACGTACTTCTATTTTATCAGTTCTTTCTCCAGATGCAAATAGCATCTTTCTACATATGGTCTTTATTTTTCATTTGTGCTGCTCAAAGTCATTCTTAAAACAATATTGCTGTTACTGTATACAATGTTCTCTTTCTGCTTACTTTATTCTTCATCGTTTCATGCAAATCATTCCATGCCTTTCTAAGATCATTAAGTTCATCATGTCTTATAGTAGTATCATACAGCATACACCACAACTTGTTCAGCTATTCCTCAATTGAGAGGGATGCCTACAATTTCCAGCTACCACAAAGAGAGCTGCTGTAAACATCTCCATTCATATGCAAAGTTTTATTTACTACTTGTGAATTTCCTTCCAATTTTCTATCCCAACATCATGACAACTGTTCCCAAAGAGCAACTAAAACAGACAGACTCTAAGGGGCAAATTTAAGCCTGAGTCCCTGTTACCCTTTCAATTGTTGTTTCTTTTCCTGAGTAGGTGACTGTATTCTGATGGATGTATACAGATTTGGAAGAGATCTTATGAGTTTGAGAAGTCACTCAGTAGTCCTGAGCCCATCAAGTAGAGGTGATTGGTAACATCAAAGAAGAAAATAATCAAGAGAAAGACCCCAAGTCTTGAAGAAATGAATTTTGAGGGGACAGTGTAAAGCCAAAAGAAAATATAAATCAGCAGTCCTACAAAGTGCATTATGTTTTACTGATATTTAATCTCTTTAGAGAGTTTGACTGTAATCATAAGTCATAGGTCATAATCCTTTTTTAAAAGTCTTTTTGTCAGTGAGCAATTGTTTTTTTTTTTTAATAAATTTAAATTTTATGAGCAATTGTTTCTTGTTTAGCATTTCTTTTATTTGTAAAACTTGATTCATACTGAACCCCCATTTTGTTTCACTTTGGGGAGACTCTAGACATGAATGGAAACCTGAGCCATAAGCAAATTCCCCCCAGAATCAAATGGTGTAAGAAGAGACTGACTCATCTGCAGCTGAGTACAAAGTAGATGGATCTTTAATATGAAAAGGAAATGATAAAGTGCCATTGAGCCCAGCAGTGGGTTCCTTTTGTTAAATGTTAAATGGGGAGAAGAATATGCATGATATATATCTAACTAGGTCAGTGTGAAGAAACTCCTCGTAAATGTGAGATAGTGCCTTTTCTGTTCTATTCTCACTTTCATATTCCATATTTACATATGCAAGGATTTCAACTGATCTTTATTGATGAGATGGAATGGTAGGTAAAACCCTGGGATCTTGAAACTCTAAATCACCTGATACTCCAACTAGAGTTTAAACTTCTTGAGAGCAGGGACTGACTTTAGAATTCTTAGGAGCTGCTAATTGATTGACCCACAACTTTGAAGCATTTTTGAAAGCATGAATTAGCAGCTTAGCACAAGACCTACAACTATAACTGACTATGTATTAGGAATGAAATAAAGGGACATCTCCAACTATTGGTCTTTTTCTTAATAAATATTTGTTGATTCATTGCCTTGTAAACTCTCAGGAAAACTTTTTTTTGGCTTCTCATGCATAAAATATGCCAGTTTAATCCTATTTGTTTTAGGACCTTGGCAGAGAATCATCAGACAAGTTGATTACAGAGATATTTCAATGGAATCTTAGCAATTAAAGATGATTCAGGATATCAAGCCTAGAAGGAATTTTATTGATTCTTTACTCCAAGTAATGATGAAGTGATAAAATTAGTGGCAGAACTGGAAGGAAAAGCAAAGGTTATTTTTTCCCAGGCTTTTTATTTTAAAATAGGATGTTTGGAGAGGTCATGACATCAGCCCAATGGCCAGATGTAAAATGGTAGAATTTTAGATCCAAAGACCAGCCAGTTGATTGGGGAACTTATTCCAAGGAAAAGAGACCATTCAGCTTTCCTCCAATCTCATTCATTCAATAAACACATTCAATTCTTACACAAGGCAACTTAGTATAGTGGAAAGAACTAGAGTCAAGAGAAAAATGCATTCAAAACAATCCTCAGCTATTTGCTTGTTTGTGACCTCCTTCTACTGTGACAAATTAAAATCCAAAGCAATAAGAGTTTCTGGGTAGTTAATAATCAATTTATTAATTGTCCTAACTGGCAATGAATAAATTGATGGCTAGTAATTTCAGTAACCTAATGTAATGCCGGAGAAACTGAGGCAGGAGAGAGATTAGAGAGTTTTTAATATTTTATTAATTGGAGAGTAAGATTGACTGGACAGGACTCTCGTCTCAGATTATCCAGTCAGACAAAGATAAGTATACTGGGACCAAGGAATCCATATTGGTCCCAGGGCTGGAGGACCCAAAGAATCCAGCGTCCAGCATACAGCTGCCAGACACCATTCTCCAGCCATGAATGGAGGAACCCCAACTTCTTAAATACCTTTTTGGAGACAAAGAGAAAGGGAGGGAAAGTTTTTTTTTATCAGGGAGGGGAAGCCATAAAACCTAAAAATTCCAGAGACAAAGAAGTAAAGATATCATGGGTTGGTCTTGGAATATTCTAAAGGAATATTGTAAATCCATAAAAGAGTCAGGAGAGCTACTCTTTTATCTTGCTAATTTACAACCCGAGAGCGAATAATCCTTAGTTTTACTGGGTCAGAGACAGAACAGTTAAGGTAACTGAGACAGGGAAACTGAGTCAGGACAGTTAAAGAAAACTGTGGCATAACATTCCACACTCTTTCTCCTAAATATTCAAACCTTTGAATCTTAGCACCTTCCTCTAGGTATCCAGGAGGTCTTTGACCCACCTTATGTAAAGCAAATGAGCCAAAAATAAAACTAGAAAAATGTAAGGACTTATATAGGCAATAGCAAGTCTCTCCCTGATAACCCCAGAGTTAACAGCTGTACAAAGGCTCCCTTGTTGCAAGCATGTCAGGCCCTCTCCAGTTCTGGAGCACCACCTCAGCCAGAGAATCCAATTTGAGATGGACAGTTAGGTCTGTGGTCATTTGTGCACTTAACTCAGTCTCTGCTTACAAAGCAGCAGGGTCCAAGGCCCATTCAGAGAGGCAGCCCTCTCCATGGGGGAAGGATGAGGCTTATAGTAGCTCCACCCGTCCCCACCCAGAGAAACAGGACTGCTATTAGAATACAGATTTCTGAGCAGATTATGCACAGTTAGACCATCAAGGCAGGCAAACTCCAAATTTTTTAGGTGCCTTAAGCCAAACTTCAAGGTCCTTTGAAATGCTGAAATACTTAATGAACTGGGGTTACAGGAATGGAAAAACAGATCAGAGAGACTGCCAGTGTCACAACAGATGTCTGATTTCTAAAACTTTTCTAAAAAATAATCTCAAAAACTCTGCCAGGGCAATTTTAACAAAATAAGGGATTCTAAAACTAAAGCATCCAAATTCAATCTGAACTAGTGAGACAGGGGGTGGGGCAAAAGTGCTTAAGGCAAAGTGAATAGGAAGCTAGGGGTTCCCATTCTTTCAGGTATTTTGAAAAAAATATACCAGTTTCCCCAATGTTCTATCTCTACCTCCCTTTTTTTTTTTATTTTTATTATCAAATGACCATTCCCCATATAAATCCCAAGAGCAAATCAAAATCCCTGTACATAACAGACTAATACAGTAGCATTTCCTTAAAAGCCCTCAAACATAACAGCAATAATTACACAATTTTAACAAATCCATATAAAATCTTAAACACACAGTAATAGATGATCCAGGCAAGGTTTAACAGTCAGTCAACCACCATTCCCAAAGTCCCTCATATCAGTCCAAAGTACACTCGATGCAGGGTCCAGTCCATGGTCTCATTTTTAAACTTCTGCTTCAGGCTATGAAATGACAGGAGGCTCTCATTCCTTGCAGAGTGGGTGTGTCATGCTGACAATCAAGGCTGATCAAAGCTGATCCAGGTTCCAGAAGCAAGTCAGTATCTGTAATTTGACCAAAATCTAGAACAAAAACACAAATCTAACACAAAGATTAGATCAGTCTCAGATAGACTCAGTTCACCAGACTGTTGCAAAATACGAGGAGGCCAAAATGGATTGGCCAGCAGTTTCCTATGTGACGAGACGAGTTTGCTTTACAGGCCAAGCAAACAGCTGCAGTCTTACAGACCCCTGTTAATTGTCCATTTATCATGTAGAAACCTTAAAGGAACAAAACACAAATATCCAGTAACAGACAGATGACCAGGCGAAATACTCAGTTGCCCAAGCATTTAGGATACAATGATTACATATGACCAGACTGAAAATAGCAAAGCTTGACATAATTGAATTGCAGTAACAGTTCTATTGACCATTGCTCTGATCAGAGAGATCAGTTACAGAAGGAAAAATTCAAGAACATAACTATAACATAACATAAGCAGTTGAGTTTTAACAGCTTATCAATCAATTGTCCCAGTAACTGTCACAGGGTGGAGCTTTAAAACTCCCAAATAGCATTAACTAATTAACTCTAAGCCCAAAAACTCCAATAGATGTCATTAATCAAATTTCTGATAAATCTTAAAAAGAGTTACCATAACCTTATAGTAATAACAGAAAGAAATTTCGTCTCAGTAAGTTCACAACTTAGAACAATTATCATATCTGGGTAGATGTTACATGAGTGAACATTATATACATACAAATAGAAAAATATCCCAAATTGCATATTGTCCATAACAGAAACATTTTCAAAAGGACAAAGAAAAAAAACTATTATGTTCAGAGGCCCTTTAAATAACCTCAGGATGACCCAATACAATCAATTTAAACTTATACAAAAAACCCAATTCCACATAAAAGAATTCAAGAAGGTTTTTTTTTTAACATAGCAATTAAACTCTTAGAAATATTTGTACCAAAGTATGGATCACATTTACGACCATTTTCTTTTAACCAAAAAAAATTTATGTATCAAGAAACAAATATTCAATCAATTAACCTAAAATAAGCATGTCCTTAAAAATCAGTTTGCTGAACTGGCCGTAATCAGATAAGAAAAAAAACGGCAGGAACATACTCAGGGAGGTGAGGGGCGGAGAAGATTCCACGTGGCCACCCTTTCCCCACTCCTGCCCCCTAGAAAAAACTTCCCTCAGGTTCCCCACTCAATTTCCTACATGGGGATCCTTTTCAAGATTTAACCCATCAGTTTCCCAATATCAGGTTTCTTCCCAAATCCACCCATTTCCAACTTTCTCTTTCCCCCTGACTACATACTTGAACACTCTCCTTTCCTTTAAATGTTAGCATACTGCTGTATATTAACTTTCCAAACTTTCAAATCCCTTTCAATCTATTTTTTCTTTCTTTTTTTTTTTTCTTCCTTTCTCTCCCTTTTCTCCCTTTTTCTCACAGGCTGCTGCAGTCAGCCAGAGACAGAGAGAGAGAGAGAAAGATTTTTCAAACTTCTTGATATTTTCTAAGCCTGCAACACAGAGGCTGAATCCTTATCTCTTACAAGCTTACTTTAACTTTTAACACAGACACACACAAACAAACATGGAGCTCCAATTTACTATGCACAGTTGCAACATTTTCCAACCAACAACATAACAGACAAACCACACAGAACATAGAACATATATGACAGACTACACAGTTACAACATTAAGCAAACATATACCCAGAGGATATTCTCCAGCGTCCCAGAAAATACCCGTCTCAGAATTTGTAAACCCGTCGGCATTTATTCTGAGACCACAGGTTGCAACAACAGAACAGACCAGAACCAGAACCAAAACCAGACAGACTTACTCTCCCGAATGCCGAATCAAATGCCGAATCGATTTCGTTGTCCACTGTAGGCCGGACTGAGGCTGAAGAACCGCTTCCTTTTCCTAGGAGTGCTGGTCTTTTCTCATGGAACAGACCCAGGTCCTGAGCCCCCCTCAGGCCTAGGTGGAGACGGAGAGGTCTCTAATCTCTAATCCAATTCTCAGTTTCTATTATCTCGGTGGGACCTCCAAATTGTAATGCCGGAGAAACTGAGGCAGGAGAGAGATTAGAGAGTTTTTAATATTTTATTAATTGGAGAGTAAGATTGACTGGACAGGACTCTCATCTCAGATTATCCAGTCAGACAGAGATAAGTATACTGGGACCAAGGAATCCATATTGGTCCCAGGGCTGGAGGACCCAAAGAATCCAGCGTCCAGCATACAGCTGCCAGACACCATTCTCCAGCCATGAATGGAGGAACCCCAACTTCTTAAATACCTTTTTGGAGACAAAGAGAAAGGGAGGGAAAGTTTTTTTTTTATCAGGGAGGGGAAGCCATAAAACCTAAAAATTCCAGAGACAAAGAAGTAAAGATATCATGGGTTGGTCTTGGAATATTCTAAAGGAATATTGTAAATCCATAAAAGAATCAGGAGAGCTACTCTTTTATCTTGCTAATTTACAACCCGAGAGCGAATAATCCTTAGTTTTACTGGGTCAGAGACAGAACAGTTAAGGTAACTGAGACAGGGAAACTGAGTCAGGACAGTTAAAGAAAACTGTGGCATAACACTAAGATATATAGGTAGATGCTGAAATGTCTTAAATTACATCTGAAAAGGAACTTCCTTGACAAGCAGTAAGTAAAAAAATCTTCAGCTCCTCCAATTGAGGATATGGCTTGATCGGGAAACTCAAAAGCCTCAAGATATTTGGACAAAGGGAAGTCATCTCCATTAGAACCTCTCTAGCTAGTTTTCTCCTTCAAAAGCAGAAATGCCCTAAACTTCAAAGGAAAGGACCAAGGATAGGGAATTCCTTTTCCAGCAAAGGCTGGCCTAGACTAGATTCTGTTTGTACGCTTAAAGAGAAATTAGCTCAGTTGGGTGGGGTCCTGCTCAACTAACAAGCATGTATCTTGAGGGCTAAGAGCAAGTCTTATCACTCTGCTAAGCCCCTCAGAAGCTCTTTGACTTTTTCTGGAGATAAGTTTTTAAAAGAAGAGGGAAAAGGGTGAATCCCAAATTAATAATTAATATAATAGTATGATATTTCGCTCATAACCTCAGTTTCCTTTTATGTAAAGTAGGAAAAATAATATCCATAACTGATATTTCACAAGATTCAGATGACAAAAAATTTTTTTGGAAGAACATAAGCTACTTGAGAGCAGGAACTAATTTTTTTAAACTTTGTATCTCTGCCACTTAGCACAATGTGATACACGTAAATCTTTATTTAATTGACTGTACACTACTAAAAATGGGATAGGAAAATAGACATATCATGGACTTTGCCCTCTAAGAGTTCACAAATTAATATGGAGATGAGAACTGTAAATAACTGTTGAACAAGGAGAAATGAGATAAAAGCAAAGAAGAGAGCCAAAGAATGATGGGAAACTTGAAGAGCAAAAAATCATTTTCACATTTAGGGAGACAATAGTGAAAGAAGTATTCTTGGAGGAAGTGACATCTCCACTCTGGGCTGCCTCATTTCCCAGTATAATTAGCTCACAATTATTCAGGCCAGAAGAGAAGAACTTGGATAAGTTATACTGTTAAGTCTGAACTTTTAAATTAACCTTCTAACTTGCCTCCCTCTGCAAATTCTACAAATTAACCTTATTAAACACTGTATCATGAATGCCACTCCATTCACTGACTCCCGCAGTGGTTACTTCTTAGTTTGGAATCTTAGGCTCTCAACTGAATAACCCCAATCTGCATTCTCAAGTTTATCTCTCTTATTATCCTAACTTCCCTCCAGTCAAATTGAGCTCACAGTCCTGTGAGCACTTATAAATATTCCTACTTCTGCTTCTATCAAACAGGATTGAGATGCTCTTAATAGGACATTTACAAAATTCTAACAAATATTTATCAAATCCAGGGTGCTGGAGATACAAAAATAAAAAATAATTCAGTCCCTGCCCTTAGGAGCTTACATTCTCTTAGGGAGAATTTCATTAGAAGGTAAAAATACATCATCCATACAGATATGATAAAAGACACTGAGGAAGAGGTGCAAAAAGGACAATAGTGAAAGATAAAATCAAAGCAACTCTGAGGTTGTGTCTCACACCCATTAGATCATTGTTAAAGATGACCTTTCCCTGCCAACAAGCTGTTGGAAAGACAAGCATGTTTAAGCAAGGTTGTGAAGCTGTGAATTGATCTAACCACTCTAGAAAGCAATTTGGAACTATACCCCAAAAGTCACTAACCTGAGCATACTATATTGTGATACTAGTGCTAGAAATATACTCCAAAGAGGTCAAAGAGAAAGGAAACGATCCATCTTTACAAAAACATGCAAAATAGCACTTTTTTTTTTTTTTTTGGTAATAGCACAGAACTGGAAACTAAAAGTTATCCCCCATCCTTTATGAATGTAATGGAATGTTAATTATGAATGATAAAAGGGATCGATTCAGAGAAAAGTGAGAGGACTTGTATGAACCAATATTGCATAAACTGGACTGAACAGAACCAGATAACAAAATTATCAAACTACAACAAAAAACTACAACAATGTAAAGAAGGCAACTCTGAAGGACTTGAGAACTATATGGATACAATGGCTGATCAGAATTCCAGAACACCAGTGATGTCATGCTTCCACTTCTCTGCAGAGAAATGATGGACTAGAGAGCTAAAACTGAGACATCCATTTTCCAGAAATGATTGAGATGTGAATTGTTTTGTTTGATCATATTTACTTGTTACAATGGAGGGCTGTTATATGAATGAAAGGAAAGAAAAATTGTAAATGATGCCAAAATAGTAGTAATAGTAATGATGGTAATAGTAGTAGTTAGTAGTAGTAATAGTAGTAGTAGTAGTAGTAGTAGTTTATAGTAGTAAAAGGAAAAGAAAGGAAGGAAGGAGGAAGAAAAAAGAAAGTTTAAATGAAAACAAAATGGAGAGCAAAAGGAAGTTCAGACAGGGACACAAATAAGCAGAACACTGTTGGTTTTTCATTTAAATTTGATGTATGCTAATTTAAAAGCTGCAAATGAAGATTTATGGTTTCATATATAATTCTCTTTTTAAATTTTTTTTTTAAAAATTAAATGCTCTAGTACAATATGACAAGTAGAAAGACATTTTCAGGTTATTAAAGTAACTGTGCTTTATATAGAATCTATATAGGACTAAGCTAAGCTCTGAAGGAAGAGAAAGATTTTTAAAAACAGGAAAGAAGAGGAAGAAGGCATTCCAGCCACAGTGGATAGGATGTTACCCACAAAGTCATGGGACTCCTCCAGAGTGTCTATAGTACAAAAGCAGATTGGCTGATTTTGTTGTGAGTCATAAGAAAGTGAAAGAATGTCAAACTGGGAAATCCCAACAAACTATTTTTAGTGACGGTTTCCAGAGCATATTCAAGTGGAGGATTTATCCTCTCCTTACTATTTTACTTAACTTTTCAAGAGCACTTTGAAAGTGGTATCTTTCTTCAGTCCTGGGAGACAGGGAATACATAAAATTGTCCCCATTTTAAAGATGAATGAACCGAGATTCAGAGAAAGCAAGTGATTTGTCTCAGACCACACAAATAGTCAATAACAGAACTAGGCCTCAAGTCCAGGCCAAGGTCCTTGAGAGCAAAAGCAGCTCTTTGAATCCCAGGACCTTAGGCATAGTAATTTTCACATATGGTGGTAATTGTTGAGTCATTTCAGTCTTGTTTGACTCTTTGTGACCCATTTGGGGTTTTATTAGCAACGGTCCTGGAATGCTTTACCATTTCCTTCTCTAGCCTATTTTACAAATGAGAAAACTGAAGCAAGCAGTGCCTTGAAGTGTCTTGTCCAGAGTCACACAGCTACGACATGTCTGAAGCTGTATTTTAATTCAAGATGAGTCTTCCTGTCTGTAGGCTGGGCATTCTATCCACTGCTAGTGGTTTGCACATAGTAGGTCCTCATTATAAGAGGTTAAGAATGTTGGAAAAGATAGAAAATGAATCCTGGAAGTTAGAATTTCACCCCTGACTCTCACAGCTATATGACCATAAACATGTAATGAATCTACCTGCCCCAATATTCTTTTTCTTAAAATGGGAATAACAATCCCAATAAAAGCAGTATAGAGTGTTATATAAGAGAGTCAGTCACAAAGTCAGGAAGACCTGGATTCAAGTACTGCCTCTGACTTAATGACTATATAATCCTGGTCAATGGTATAATTCAGGGTCAAACTCAAATAGGAAAAGAAGCAGCAACATTGAACTTGAGGATCCCTATGGGTGACATATTGACTTAGAAAACCACATATTAACATTTTTATGTCTTTTTGTATTTTATTTGTTTAATTAGATATTTCCCAGTTATATTTTAATCTGGTTCCAACCACATGCTGATTACATACCTGACATCTCTGATCTAGATAGCTTTCTAAAACGTTTGAGAAAATGTATCAACTAGCTTCAGTAGAGAGAATTTTATCACCTATGTAGAAGATAATTTTATGCTAGAGTTTACTAGAAACAATTTTATTCATTTGAATTAGTTGAATCATAAACATTGGCAATTACATGGCACAGTGGATAATGCTCTGGGCTAGAGTCAGGAGACCCTATGTCCTTAGTTCAAATGTGTCCTTAGACTATGATCCTGGACAAATCATTTAATTCTGTTTCCCTCACTTTCCTCAGCTGTAAAATAAGCCAGAGAAGGAAATGTGAACTCTCTGCCCCAAAACCCCCCAAATAGGATCATAAAGATTAGACCCAACTAGAAAATGACAACAAATCCTAAACATTTCTAGGAAAAAAGAGTGAAGGGGAAGGTAAAAGGACAGAGAGAAACAGAGAGAGAGAAGAAAGGGGCAGGAGAATGAAAGGCAGAGAGAGAAAAAGGAGGGTGGGAAGGGACCATAGTTTCCATATGCCTTTGAAAAATCTAAAGTCATTTTAGAATAGCAATTGTAATATTTTCCAACAAAAGACAAAAGTCCACAGTCAAGATTAGTTAGGGATCAGAATTTTCAGAACAATAAGTAACTCAAAATGTCAGCATGCCCTGAAGCACACTGACATGTTAGACTAAAACCTACTAAAACCTATCAATCCTTCCTTTTAACCATTATTTCTAAGGATTCTCCTTTACACTTGATCAAAGGTGAGCTCATTTTCTGTAACTGAAGAATTCAATTATTCCTTCTAAGAGCAAGAATAGGTAGCTAGACAATATAGTGGAGAGAGAGCAAGGTCTTTGCCAAGAAAACCCTAAATGGGGTCATGAGGAGTTGGACACAACTGAAATGACTGCACAGTATCAAAAGTATTTTATAATATGAAGTCTAAAGAGGTAAAGGGAAATGAGGAGAGGGAGGAATGTGTGTATGTGTGGGAGTCTCTGATGCTCCACATTTGGGAATTCCTTCTAGCCATTAAATTACAGGTACAGTCCCTATTACCAAATGCCTCATAGGTTTGCTATGAAGTTAGACTGAAATAATTTCTATAATGCTTTTTATACACTTCAAAATACTTTATAAAAATCAGCTAAATGTACATATGTGTAACCCACATCCCAAATCCCCAAATCCAAATTTTCTCTCTGCATGAGATATGGGAGCTCTTCCATAATAGCTCACCAAGAGAGAGTCCCATATCATACCCAAAGGAAAAATTCCCAGAAGTCTCTAGTGTGTATAGCAAGCTGGGGAGAGGGATACAATCAAGACTACCAACTCTTCTCACTGTCAGCTTCTTTCCAGAGTCATCTCCTCTTCTTAGTAGCAACCTAAATGGGTTTGGGCATTTTCCACCTTCTCCTTCAAAGCCAGAAGAATCCAAAGTGACTGCAGAGCTTGAAGAGATTCAAGAAATGAGTTCTTTTCTTCCATGTTCACCAAATCCACCTCCTAATGATGGCACAAAGCATTGATCTCTACTGATGAAAGAATTCCATACTAATGCGCTTTGAAGCGTGTTTTACAAATGTTTGCTTTTGAGAATAACTCAGTTTTATCTATACTTTATAATTAAATCTTTTGCCTGCGCAATTCCATTTTATGGGGAAGGAAAAAAAATTCTGACTTGACCAAGCTCATATATGGCTAGTTAGATCATGTTTAAATTAAGGATGGTCTCAGTCTTCCTCCCACTGTGACAGATTACAACTCCTCTATAACTTAGAGGATTATCCTTGACAGCTTCTGCAGCCAAAAAACATTATCAAATGGCCAGACTGGCAATGTCTTCTGAATTTCACTAGATTGGTCCTAGCACAACAAAACATGTGGTACAATTCTGGGCTAATATCCAAAGCCTTCCAAGTAGAATATAATAATGTCCCCAAAACATTTAGTAAGGCAAAAAGCATTTATTAAGTACTTGTTGTTCAGTCATATCCAACTCTTTGTGTCTAATACTGTCCATGGAGTTTTCTTGGCAAAGATACTAGGGTAGTTTGCCATTTCCTTTCCCAGTAGATTAAGGCAAACAGGATCAAGTGACTTGCCCAGGGTCACATAGTACGTGTCTGAAGTCAGATTTGAACACGAGTTTTCTTGATTCCAGGGTTAGCTAAGTCTACCTAGCTACACCATTAAGGGTTTACTATGTGCCAAATACTTGTATTTGTATCCCCTGCTTAGCATGGTACTAAGCATGGGGTATACAAATATAAGCCAAAAAGAAAGAAGAAAGCCTGTTTTTGATTTCAAGGAGTTTGCATTCGAATAGGGTTAGACAGCACAGAAAAGGGAAATGAAATGTTGGAGGAGATTCCAAAGTGGGACTGAGATGGGAATGAACATAATCTGGCCTGGGCACTTTCCCCATCGGTCTCACCATTGGAAGAAAGGGCAAACATAGCAGAGGGATATTCAGGGTGAGGATGCCCCAGGTTTTGAGGGAAATTCTAGCAACTAAAAACAGCATGATGACAAAGACTGGAAAGCCAAAGGAAGACCCTGGATTATAATGAAAGTTGTTTGGTTCGCATGCCTTCCCAGAATGAGAGCTCCAGGAAGAACTCACCAATGAGATAAGGAAGCTGATATGGTGGGCAGATGCTGTAGGGGAAGGAGTGACAGGTCATGCACTATGTTCTAGGCAATGGGGATACAAATATGAAGTATAAAACAACCCCTCCTCTAATTAGGGAGAAACGTATCTGAAAATGTACAGAGCATAAATATATAGTAAGTACAAATAAACTAAGTAGTTAAATCTAAAATAGTCATGTCAGTTGTGTCCAACTCCTCATGACCCCGTTTGGGGTTTTCTTGGCAAAGACAGCTCTCTCCCCACTATGTTGTCTAGCTACCTATTCTTGCTCTTAGAAGGAATAATTGAATTCTTCAGTTACAGAAAAATCTAACCTAGGAAGGGCACTAGCAAGTGGGAGGACTTAGCAAGACATTTATTTGCCAATGATCTTGCCGGATGATCCTGGGCTGCATCTTCAAGGAAGAAGGTCTCTGAGTGGAGGGAAGGAGCAAACAGAAGGTGGATGGGGAGGAAGGTCCAATAAGTTTAATATGATGGTTGGGGCCAAGTTCTGTAATGCTTTAAAAGTTAAATAAAAAAGTATGTCTTTCATCCCTAGGCAATAAGAAACCGCCAGAGTTGATTGAGTAGCGGAATCATATGGTCAGGTTTCTGATTAAGAAAAATGACTTTGGCAGCCATGTGGAGCATGGAGTAGAGAAGACCAAGGTTTAAGGCGAGGAGAGCAATTGGCTGTTGCAGTGATCTAGATGAGAAATGTTGACGGTCTAGACTAAGGTGTCAGCTGTGTGAGGAGGAACATGTCGGACAAGAGGGATGTCATGAGGTAGAAATGGCAAGATTTGGCAACTGTCTGGATATATTTGGGTGAGAGAGAGTGAAGATTCTAGAATAATGTTGAGGTATTGACTTGGGAGATCACCAAAATAGGGATGTAAGGCATTTAGCACAATGCCTTATGCATAATTGTGAATGGAATTTATTGAATTTCTAGATTAGTTAGAGCTGCTAGAGTTGACATAGCCTTCAAGAACTCAGGTTACAGTCTATATCACCAGGAAGCATGAGAAGAGGTATTTCAGTGGGAGAAGAATGACTCAGATTTCTTTTGTGCTTTAGTGCATACAAAAGACTTCCCTCATAATAACCTGGTATATATATACAAACCACATATTATAGGGAGAGTGTTTTACAAAACTTAATGGGACTATATAAATGTAGGGTAGGAATTCCCTCTAACAATACGAGCTCTGGCACCTTCTCAAATTTGTTTTCTACAAGGGTTAGCATACTCATTTTTTTTTTTTTTAAATTTAATGAGAACCGAGTCTCAAGTTAGGTGACACAACTTCCTGCATTAAAAAACCTGGATTCAAATCTCATTTCTCATGCTTATGGCCGGAGTGCGCATGGGCAAGTCAATGTTAGTTAATTTCTGTGAGCCTGAGTTTCCTCATCTGCAGATTAGGAGGCTGAGGTCCCTTCCAGCTCCAAGCTTATGATCCTGTGACTCCATGTTCAGCTTTCTTTCCATTCCACCATGTTTGGCAGAAGTCTTCTTCTTCAAATAATGAATGTTTTCTCTACTAACAGGCAACTAGGTAGGACAGCACTTAGAACTCTGAGCTTGGAGTCAGGAAGGCCTGAATTTAAAATTTGCCTTAGATACTTACTGGCTGTGTGACCCTGCACAAGTCACTTTACTGTTTGCCTTGGTTTCCTCATTTGTAAAACGAGCTGGAGAAGGAAGTAGCAAACAGCTCCAGTATTTCTGCCAAGAAAACCCAAATGATATCATGTCCAAAGAGTTGGACATGACTGAACAATAACCATTCTCTACTACATTACCAAGATGATCATGATTAGCATGAGGAACACAAGTGTGAATGAAGCCTACTGAAAATCCCCAAAATGTATGGCCAATTTTTTTATCACTTTCTCCTACAGTTCTTTTGATTATAATAGCATTTATATAACGCTCTGTGATTTGCAGAGTACTTCATAAGCATGATCTAATTTTACCCTCAAATCAACTTTAGGAGATAGGTGCTATTATTATCATCATCATCATCATCATCATACAAATACAGAAACTGAAACAGAGAAGTTAAATGACTTGTCTAACATCACAGAGCTAACAAATGTTTGAGGATAGATTTGAACTCATGTTTTTCCTAACTCTAGTATTTTATCCATGTTCTTTTCCTTTTCTTTGTGATTTAAAAAAAATAAAGGCAAAAAGTAGTCTCCACCAGATATAGTGAAGAAGGAAGGAGCCTGAATAAAAGAAATAATCAGAACTTGAATAACAAGAGCTGGCTCTAACCCAAGTGAGTAAGAAACTATGAATTTTATATAGACTGGTGGGATTTCCATAGGGACTGCTGTGGTGAAAATGTTGGTTGAGTGTGTCCCTAGTCGTAAGAAAGTGAAAGAATGTCAAACTGGAAAATCCCAACTGACCAAGGTTTTTTTTGGTGGCAATTTCCAGTGCATTTCCCAGGGAGGATATGGAAAGGGCACATTCTTTCTTAAGGTACAGTTAAATATAATCATTACTCAGCTATGCCTTGGAATTTGATTGAGAACTAGAGGCCCTTTTCCTCAGTAGGTCATATGGAACCCTGGAAGAGGAAGTCAGGCGGGGCATTTTTGATAAGTGGCTGCTCTTTTAAACCGTGAAGTAGATTTGTATTTATTCCAGTTACATCCTGATTGCCTTGACTTTTATTTGGTATCCTCTCAAGAGGGACATTTCAGAAATACAAGTTGTTGTTAGAAACCACAGTTTTCAATATCTAAATGTTAAAATCAATAGAAGTATTCATTTTCCGTGCTTCCTTGTTGTAGTTTGTTGCCTGTACTTAAAATCACTGTTAAATTACTCTAAATTGTACTTCGATGTTTCAACACAACCATCTTTTGCCTGAGTGCTAGGCAAGAGTCAATAAACATTTATTAACCTACTCTATGCCAGGCACTGTGTTAGGGTGCTAAGGACTGGGATACAAGTGACTCCAAGTCACTTGTATATAGACCTATTTATGGTGTTATTGTTACACCTAGCTGGCTTTCCTTTGATAGCCATTCTTATTGTTTTTGATTGATTACTGTACAGCGCAGATATGTATGGACTTCTTAAATGTGCATGTATATTTCTTGTATGTAGTTAGGCATATTGTCACTGTAATATTCTTCTAGGTGACGTTCTATCTGGAGCTATGTCTAAGGAATGTACTGATTTAAAACATTTTTTGTTTATTAATTTTAAAGGTAAGTTTTTGTTGATATCTTCTCTTTCTTATATCAACACAGTAGAGCATACATTTTTTCCCTCTCCTTCCTAGAAAGCCATCCCATGTGATAAATATTTTCATTTTCATTTTATTTATATTGGCATATGGAAACCACCTGCCAATGACTGCGGGAGATCCAACCCAGACCTGCAGAATGGACCTCCTCTATGAGAAGATAATACAAGAAGACTGAGAGGCGGTTGCTGCTCTCTGATGTCTCTCACTGAGAGGCTATTGCGTTTTCTGACCTTTCTCTTCTTCCTTCTGCCTCCAATTTATTTCATTCTCAGTCTGAAACACCGGTATCAGCAAAGGCTGCTCTGCAACTCCTTCAGATGTTATTATCCACAGCTGTGGAGGCTCTCAGAGAACTGACCTGTCCCTTAACACATTTATCTATCTCTCTATTTATTTGTTTGTTTGTTTGTTTTTGCTGAGGCAATTGGGGTTGTGTATTGTCTAGGGTCACACAGCTGGGCCGCATTAAGTATCTGAGGCTATATTTGAACTCAGGTCCTCCTGACTTCAGCGCTGGAGCTCTATCCACTGCACCACCTAGCTGACCCTGACAAATACTTTTTAAAGAAAAAAAAATAGGTAGCACACTTGATAGATACATTCAAAAAATAGAAAGATATATACAATGTGCAATGGCTGTGGAGCTCCCATCTCTACAAAGGGATAGATTGGAAATATCTTCTATCTTTTCATTTGAGTTTCACTTGAGTTTTACAATTTTGTCATATTTACTTTTAACTTTTTTGGTGTATTCTTTTTATTTGCATTTTGAGTATATGTTGCTTCATTTATTCTGCTTACTTTACTCTGCATCAACTCATATAAATCTTACTATGATTCTCTGTTTTCACTATACCCATGATTTCTTATAGTACAGTAATATTTCATTACATTTATATACCCCAGTTTATTTAGCCATTCTTCAACTAATGGACTTCTACTTTGTTTCCAATTTTTACTATCACAAAAACTGTTGCTATAAATATTTTAAAATATATGGGGACTTTTCACTATCATTGGCTTCTTTGGGGTATAAACTTAGTAATGGAGTCTCTGGTAAAAGGGGATGGACATTTTCATCACTGTATTTTCAGATTTCCAAAATGGTTTTAACATTTCATTGCCCTAACTATGTATAATGCTTATATTTCAATAACCCCTCCAACACTGACTGTTGAAAGTGGGAGGTGAACTGTGAGAATTGTTTTGATTTGCATTTCTCATATAAAGGATTTGGAGCATTTTGAAAATGTAGTCGTGAATACTTTGTAGTTCTTTTGAGAACTGTTTATTCATATTATTTGACCATTTATCTATTGGGGAATGATTCTTAGTTTTACACACACATACTATTTATTTATCTTGGATACCAAGCCCTTATCAGAGAAATTTGATACAAAATTCTTTCATATTTGACCACTTGTCTTCTTGTCCTAAATGCATTAATATTGTTGTACGGAAGAATTCTAATTCTCTCTTCTGCTATAAAGAAAGTATTATGTTTCTTCAGTTATATTAATCTTTTTTTAAGGTGGACCTATTCCCACTGGCTTTCTTTCCTTTACCTTTGAACTCCTCTTTTCATTTGATATTTCCCCTTTCTCTCTACTCACTTCAGCCAATCATATTCTTTAGTTTTTAAATTTCATTTTTTGTATTTTTTTTTTCCAAAAAGGATTTCTCTTAAACTCTTTATTACCCACCTTCTCTGATTTATTATCTCATACACTTATCTGGTCTCTCTTTTTCCCTGTTTTCTTCATATAATCAAATCTTCCAAAGTATTTATTTTAGGCTCTCCCCTCTAGCTGTTTTCTGCTACTCCCCTGTAGGATTTGCCTCATAGATTCCTTTTTTCTATTACAACTCACTTCCAGAACAATGCCAACTGTTGCAGCTGTCATGTCCCATGGTAGGGCACCTTTTCCACCACATCCCTCATTATTCAGCCCATCATTGATCTATAATCTCTCTTGTTGGTCTTCTTTTCCACATGTTCTTGGAAGTCTCCTCCTTGTGTCCATGCTTGGGACCTCCAAGGCCCAGTTGCCCCTAGGGTTTCCAAATCCTTTCCCTCCCCAAAGAAAAAACCCTCTCAGGAGAAGAGTTCTTCCAATAGTTTAAATTCATTAAATAATGCAGGCCCCATCCAATGTAAAGTCTTTATCTCCCTTCAACAACCTTCTCTTTTCATTCATCAATGGAATCTTCTATCCATTTTTAAATCTTTACCCAGATTCCTTACACACTCTCCTAAAGGCGGTTCTCTTTCTGATTCCACAGATGTTTTTTTTTCTTCATTGTTAGTTCTTGATCTGACTACAGTGAATCAATCACTCCTCTCTATCCTTCTGCTCCCTCCCTACTTTTATGTACCTCTCATGTTGCCATTGGAATTCCACAAAAGAAGCATTAATTCACATATAGGTAGGGTACTGCCAGATTCTTTCCATAATACCCACTTCTGTCTCTTCACTACTACCTCTACCAAAATTTCACCTTCACCCTTGTATGCCTGTGAACATTTATAAAGAATTCTCTTACCGGATTCTTTTATCTAAGTTCACTGCTGTTACAAGTCCTTGTCTGTTGTATTTATTCATTTCTCCTGTATTTCTGTTGTTTGGAGATGATTAAAGGGCAAATAATCTCTAAATATTTTGGTTTTATTTTTTAAAATATTTCAAATTTTTTATTATTGAACTATCATCTTCTATCTTGCATGGTTAAGCTCAGATTTGTAGGATAGGTCACCCTGGGCTGCATTCTAAGCTCCATTGCTTTTTATAAGACATTGTATTTCCTCCTCCTTTTTATAGTGGATGGTGAATAGTTTTGCAGTATTTGAATGTTCTTTCCTTTGTATTTGAAGGTCTTTCTCTTGATCACTTGAAGAATTTGATGTTTCTGAGTTGAAATATCAAATTTAACTACTATGTGTCTTGGAATTTGCAACCTTCTTTTTTTTTTTTTTCCCCTAGACTTAATATGTGAATTCTTTCAACTGGAATTTCATCTTCTAGATTTAGAAATTCTGGGTAGTTCCTTTCTATTATTTCCTTCATTATGGTATTAAGATTCTTTGTCCTGTCATCTTTTTCTTGTTGATTCCTTTTATGGGAGTCCAAATCTCCTGTCTTTAAGTTCAGTGTATTTTGCTTTCATAATAAAAACATTTTCTTTTAATATTATTTATTGTACATCCCTTTTTCCAAGTTGTCCTTCATGTCTGTGTATTTGCATTACCAATCTATTGTACCTTCTTTTGTTTCTCTGATAGGGCTTACCATTGAAGATGCAAGTTTTTCTATTTTGTTAATTATTTTTGCCGTACAGAATGTAAATTCTGCTCTAATAATTCTCATTTCTCTTTTAAATTAATCAGGAAAAGCATGTTCTCAGTTTCCACAGTGTTCTTTGTCTTGGATCATTTTCCTTTATTTTGTAGTATCTATTCATAGATGCCTGAGCCCATTTACTTGTTCTGGAGGAATTCTGTTGTTGTTGCTGTTCCTATTGATTTATCTATTTATTTTTAAAGTATTTATGTTTTCTTCTTCCTGAAACCTTTGCTACTTTCAAACCTCCTTTCCCCTTACTATTCACTTTCTAATACTCTCTTCTCTGTAGTTTCTTTGGGAGCTTTGTCTCAAAGCATCATCACAGTCTTTTTCCATTCTTTTCATTCATGGTTCAACTACATCTCTGCCCCAAGAAACTTTTGGATGGTCAGAACTAGCTCCAACTGTGTTTTTTTCCTTAGGCTTGGTGGAGTACTGCAACCTGTCTACTCTCCTGTCCTCTCCAACACAAACTTACATCTTATGACCTGTCCCACTCCCTCTATTCTCCAGTTCTTAGATCAGAGCTTTGTAGCACTGGTACTTTTGGGTTACTGTCTCTGTCAGGTTTTTGCTCCAAAATGGTTGTGGCCAATCCGGCTGTTGAGGCTTGAGCAAACCTGTAGCTTGGATCTGGAGTCTCCACTGCACTGGGAGGAGAGAAGAGGGGTTATTGGGGATTTTTATGTAAGTTTGTGTTGTGTTCTTGAGTGTGTTAGTGCAATCTTGCTTCCAATAGTGTGCAAAGTGAGGGAGAGATGCTGAGTGAGCTCAGTCAGTAAATGTTCATTCCTGGATTTTTTAAAAAACCTTCTTTTGGATTCTAGGTATCCTAAACCACAGAAGCAATTGAAATTGCTTTATCTTTGGCATATAATTTCATTTTGGAGAGGAGTAAAAGGTCATGGGGATTGGAAAAAATGTTTAGTCTGCTATCTTTTTGCTCATGTGAACTCATACTATATGTACTGTCAATATATATGTTTTATTTAAGTTTCAGTGTTAACAAAGGTTGGTTTACTTAGGATGCCAGAAAAATCATCCTTAGTGTTTTTAAACATTGATACTTGTGTTTATTCCATTCATTTATAGGTTCTGGATTTACCCCAGCTGATGTTTGCAAGGGATTATAAGGAGTTTCAGCCCAGGGAAGGAATGTAATCCCAGTTCCAATGCCTGTTGTTATGGGACTCCTTATTTGAGCAAAAGTATGGGAGAATAGTGCTCTGCATCTGCATGAGGGATGCAACTTCATTGGCAAGAGTAGACGAGAGGTCTTCGTTTTTTTTTCAAACTTCTTTTCTTCAGGTCTCTTCAAGTCTTTTTGGGCTCTGTCGTTACTATCTGACTTCCAGCTTCAAAAGAGAATATGAATGGGGCAGCTAGATGGTGTAATGGATAGAGCACCAGCCCTGAAGTCAGGAGGACCTGAGTTCAAATGTAGCCTCAGACACTTAACATGTCCTAGCTGTGTAACCCTGGGCAAATCACTGAACCCCAATTGTCTCAACACACACACACACACACACACACACACACACAGAGAGAGAGAGAGAGAGAGAGAGAGAGAGAATATGAATGATGCTAACCCCACCTCAAGTTGCTGAAAGTAAAAGAGTGGGAAGAGGCTGAGAAGAGAGGAATAGATAGTTTATCATGTCTCTATCCAAACTTGCTATACCAAAGACTTTGAGCCTAGAGTTTCTTCCTCTCCCCCCCAACCTCTTTCTTCCCTAAATTCTTTCTCCTGAGCTGATTTTCTTTTACTCCCAATGGCAGAGCTCTTTCATTCTATATCATCTGATATGCATTCTCTGATTTATGTTTTGCTATCAAGTTGGATAAATGGGTTTCTTTGCTAAGTGCTTTGTGTGTTTATTGTGAAATTGCTATTTTGTATGAAGGAAGTCAAATCTTGGCTGTAAAGCTTAGGGTTCTGCTTCTCCCAATATTGAAACAGTGATCAATGCTTAGTTTGAACTCAAAAATCATATTCCCTAGACCAACAATATTTAAAGGACCAGTAGTTATAATTCTAGTTCAGTGCCCCCTGTCTCTTGCTTTTCCGTCTGATGGGAATAAAAGTCAAAGGGGTGAGGGGAGGGAGAAGAGACTATAGTTGTCTCTTTTGCTTGCTTCTGAGCCATATGACACCCTACTACTATATGTAGGGATAGTTCCTCATCACATAAATAGGAAAAAGTTTCTGTCCTCATGGTGCTTACAGTCTAATGTCTCAATTAGAGCCAAATGCTTCTTATTCTATGTAATTCTTGTCCATGTCCTCCTTTAAACCTTCTATAAATCCTTCAGGGAAGATTTTCCTAAAACACTGGGGACCTTCTTCTAGTTACTTTATTATTTCATAAATATCAGTGTATCATTCCAACTGTCCATTACCCCTCACTTAAATGACTGGAACGGAGAGATGGTGGTGATCAGGAAGTGTGTAATGATGCAGTCCATAAACCTCTACATCTCTGCATTCCACCATGATTATCAGTTGACAATCATTTAGTCAACAAGACTTGGTAGTTTTTAGACATGGGTATATGCTAAGTGGACCAGTAAGAACATTTGATATGACACTTCCATCCCCCCTAGATTCAAATCTAGAGAGTTGGAAAGTCTTTTCTCCTCTTTGTGGGATGTGCAAGAAGAAAGTAGTGTTGCCCTTGGTTTCTGATACAAACTCTACTGGAGAAGGAGCAGGAGCAGTGCTGAGATGCTGATGGGAACATAGGAAGTTCAAAATCCACTAATTCTGCCTAGAATTTAAGGCCAAGATTGATATACTTCCCTTTCCCCAAGGAAAATAATCTTAGGGAATATAGCTTAATGTCTTCTCCTCATTCACCTCTGAATCAAATCTGAATAATACTAGATGTTCAAATCACTTCATTTCTGAATTAGTATTCTATTTTACATATGACCTTACCCTTCCCTGAAGTATGGCTAAGTTTTCTCAACCATTGTAGTTCATTCAAAGACTTTTCACACAACCTGAAATCTCTGGTTGACTTGTTCTTGATTGAATGAAATAATATTTGTAAAGCACTTAGCACAGTGCCTGGCACATAGCAGGCACTGTATAAATATTCCCTCTGCTCTCTTGTTCTTAAATTGTTGAGATATCAGGGCATCTTATTCTTTACTTTAAGAAGGTAGGGCAACTATTGATTTATTCATTCAACTCCACCCTAACATATAAATTACAGTTTGACCTGGAAGGCACACAGTATTTCTGCTGTGAATATTGCTTGTGGTTGAGAACCTGCCTAGAATACAATGCCTTTAAGCTTTGAAAGACTGTGGGGTTTCTGCTGGGGGTTCCAGAAAAATAAAGGATTTATGAATCTCTTCTCTCAGTCCCTAAAAATTGACTTGTTAGAAATGAGCCCGAGTTACTCTTATAACAATTGTGTATATGCTTCCTTTTTCCTTCTGACATTGCCAACACCTTTCTGCAAAACCTCATCACCTCAAACCTGCACACTTCAATACTTTCCCTCCCATAATCCCCCTTTCATCTCCTCCCCATCCTCTAATTGAATGTCAAAGTGATCTTTCTAAAGCTCAGGTCTGACTATTTCACCTCCTTACAAAGTAAGTTCCATTGGCTTTCTATCATCTCCAGGGGCAAATACAAACACTATGTTTGGCATTCAAAGCCCTTCATTACATGCTTCTCTCCCTCTTAGCCAATCTTCCTTCTTTTTTCAGTGCCCTCCACCTCTTGGCCTTTTACCCCATGTTCACTGAAATCCAATTAACATGGGTTTACTTACTATTTACTTACTATTCCTTGCACTATATACTTTACTCCCAGTTTCTAGGTTTCCAAGCATTCCTTGAAATCCCAGCTAAAATCGGGATAAGTGAGTTCTTTAATTTTAAACCTGTGGCCAATTAAAAGGGGATTTTTAACAACTCTCTTATTGCCACTAACCTCGTCAACACTGGGAATCGTGGGGATACAAACCTCATCAAAAGGACTTTGTATCTTATGTATTTCCCACATTGGTTGGTTGGAATAAGAGCTGTCCCATTATCTGACATCCATTTTGTATGGAATACCTTTGTGTGAAAAAGAAATCAGATATTTTTAAATTTATTTTTAGTTTGATTATAGGAATAAGCTCTCTTCTTTAGGAAGAGTTAAGTTTAGATTGCCTATAGATTTAGTGAAGAGACTGAGAAGACTTTGTTGTTTACTAACAGACAATTTAGAGGAATAAAATAATCTTAAGATTATAAGGTTTTCAAAATGTTGTCCCCCTTTCTAGGAAATTAATGTATAAGCATCTATCACAACAGAACTACAAATAGGACCCTGATTAATGTCTTTAATTAGCTTTGGCAGACTGTTTAGGGAGAGATGACAAAACAATTTCAAATCTGCCAGGGAATTTCTATGCTTGGAATTCGTCTGTAGCAAATTCCTAATGGATTTAAAAAATAATAATAAACATTTATTGAGCACCAACCATATATAAACTACTATATCAACCTTCTCCCCAAATACAGTTCAATTCAACAAATGTGTATTAGGTACCTTCTGTGCAAAGGCACTCTGTTTATTAGATACTGGGGAGAACAGGACTTACAGAAAACATATACATACTTTCAAGAACATATATTCTATTTGAGTGGGGGTGAGAGGAAGAGGTAGTAAGTACACTGTATATATAAATAAGTGTAGTCGAAGAAAAATTGAGGAAGAAGAGAATGCTAACAATTTGGGTGATCAGGGAAGGCTTCGTGGAGGTATCACCTGAGGTAAACCTTGAAGGAAGAGAAGGATTCTGAGAAGCAGAGTGTAGAAGTCCTGCATTCAGAACCTGGAGGACAGCTTATGCTAACGCATGGAAGATAGAATGTTGAGGTCTGGGAAAAGTAGATGTGGATCAGTTTTTTTTGGGGGGCAGGATTTACATTTTATGTCATTCATAGGCTTATGATCTTAGGAAAATTACTTTTGGCAGCAGTTTGGATGCTTGATTGGCAGAGAGACTGGAAACAAGAATATTATTTAGAAGCCTATTGCAATTGCAGAGGTCATAGGTGATAAGGCACTGAACTAGGATTGTGGCAGAAATTGGGAATTTTATAGGACTGGCAAATTTAGTGGAGGAAGATCATATTTTGGGCACATTGAGCCTGAGGTGCCTATGTGATTTCCAGGAGATTTCTAACAGGCAGTTGATATTGCATACCTAGAATTAGGTTTGTAGCTCTGGAGATTATCCATGTACAGGTGATACTTGAACTTGTGGGAGTTAATGGCATGTATGAGGAAAAGTATTTAAAGAAAGAAAAAAGGAAGACTAGGGTTAGAACCCTAGCAGACACCTATACTAAGAGATCTAGGAGATACATTAAGATCCTATGAAAGAAGACCAAGAGAGAGCAAGTCAACCTTCAAAAACCTGGGTTACCCTTATGAATTTTCTCCTGAAGAGTCTGAATATATAGGGTCATTTGCTTCATAGTAATTATAGTTTTTACCATTAGAAATGATGAATATGAGAAATTCAGAGTGTTGGAAAAATATCAATAATGGTACTCTGGGTTTTAAACACAAGTATGACTGAAATAATTTTTAAAAATTGATCATGCTTCCACATTGAAGCAATCCAAGAATTTCCAACAGAGAGAAAGACAGAGAAATAAAGACACAGAGACAGAGAGGAATTTATAGGAATCAACAAGAAAAATGTTCAATATGATAAAGAACAGTTTTAGGTTAAGATTCTACTCCATTTAATGGAATAATAATCTCTAGCTCCTTCTTGAGATTCATCTTCTAAACCATGTATCCCTTTTTGATTATGCTCCTTAAGAGATCTCTTCTCAATATCCTAAAGATACCTTCAGCATAAGAAAAGAGAGTTATACCTTGGGGAAGATTCCAAATCTCATCATTTCAGGAAATAGGGAAAGCTATGATCTTAACTAAACAAGAAGAATTTCTGGTTCTAAGTCTGCTAACCATTCTTGATACCATTTCCTCGGGCCTTAGTTTTTCCTTCTTGACCTTTCACACACTTTCTTAGGAGAAGAGTTATATCTAAGAGAAAGCAGGATAATCCAGTTAAGCTAGAGACATATTTATTTATTAATATTGTCAGTTGAATTGAAAGAGAGATTTGGAATATGCTTCTTCAAGAGAAGAATTGTATGTGAATTGAAGTAGAATGAGAAAAGTAAATAGAACCAGAAAAAATATCACTGCAATCACACGAGGAAAACAATGCTAAAAAGCAATCAATCTCAGTAACGTTAATGACCAATCTCAGTTGCAGAGAACTGATGATGAAATATACTTTTCTTCCCTCAATAGGAGGACTGATGAATGTAGAATGTTGTGTACCACATATTCAGTTGTGTCTTAAACATTTATTCTTCTTAGAAGGCAAGACTGATAGGGGAAATAGTTTAAGGGGAAATTACTAATGGAAGAAAAACAAAAAAGCATCAGAAAAGATTGAAAATTTTATGGCTCACCTTCATATACAATACTTTAAAAAGCACTTTTCTCACAACAAACCAATGAGATGAAATTAGGGATTACTGTGAAGTCTTTTCTTGAGGTAAAAAAATCAACTTCACTAGTACAAGATGGGGAAGACAGTCAGTACAATTCAACAAGCACTTACTACATTCTAGGTACTGGAGCCACAAAAAAAAAAAAAAGAAAAAAAAAATGAAACAGCCTTTGCCCTCAAAGAACTTACATTAAAATGGAATGACTAGATAACAGTTTGAAAAAGATCTGGGGCTGAGGTGGAGCCAAGATGGCAGAATAGCAAAAAGGGAGCACCCCTAGTTCCCCTAACTCCTCTAATCATATCTAGAAGACACATCAGATCAAATCCTTATTAAGGAAATCCAAGGGAAAAAAATCACAGTGAGTCATTTTTTCAGGTCAAGTCAGCATAGGGAGACAGAGAGGTTTATTGAGACTAGGGACAGGGTCCTGCCAGAAGCATTCTGGGAAGGGAAGGGCTGTGTACCAGGGAAAGAACCCCAGACCCAGCACAAAGAGGCTTAAACTTGTCATACAATTCAGTACCAAATTCCAATTTACTACTGCCCAATTCCAAATCAAAGATCCAGGGTGGAATAAGGAGGGGACCTGAGCTTAGTAGTGATGTTCCAGAGTGAAGAGTGGTTGCCAGCTGTAGGTTGAGTCTCAAGCAAATAGGAAGTTTAGATGTAAACAGTTATTCCAGTGTATAAGGCCAGTCTTAAGTCTGTAGATAAATCACCAGAGCAGAAACTCCAGACCAAAGAAAGCCTATAGTTCTGATACTGAATGAGTGGAGCTTTCCAGCTGGCTGACAGTTGGGGAGTCCAACAGCAACAGTCTACTGAAACTCAAAGTGAACGAGCCAACAATCTTGTTGCTTAGACCAAAACCCACATAATTTTCAGAGCTCAGATCAGAGTGAGCAAAGATCAGATACTGTCCTGCAACAGATCACTTTGAAAGCATGGAAACTTTCAGGTCTTATTTAAGCTATACATTTGACCCTGAATTAACACAATGCTTTGCACCTCAAGCAGGCAAAAGCACAACCAACTCAGGCATTTCCTCAAGAAGTGCAAAAACTGGCCTTAATCAAAAAACCAAACCAAACCAACCAAACAAACAAACCTAACCAAACAAAAAACCACAGGGAATAGGCTGGAAGAATGATCTAATCCTCAAATAGAATTCCACCCATAAAAAGCTAAGATAGTAACAGGGAAGCGCAAGACCCAAAATCCGAAGAGAATGATTCCAAAACATCTGTAAGCAAAGTCACAGAGAAAACCATAGCTTGGACACAAGCTCAACTGGAATTCCTAGAAAAGATGAAACCCAGCTACTCCAGGTCCAGCCCAAATTCTTCCCCCTCTGAGTATTGTTATCACTATCCCTCCAGCCACTGATGTCCCAAGCCAAACAAATACTCCCATTTCCACTTCTATGCCTCCTACCCCAAACGGAGCTGATTCATTCTCAGTAAGGAAGTTACAGAATTTCTTAAGTCAAATTCCCTCAAACCATTATAAGCTCCCTTTGCTCTCAAGAGGCCGAACCTGACTCAGTACACAAGCCTTCAGTTTAGTAAGAATTCATTAACTATATAGAGCTTTAAAGTTTGCAAACAAATTACAAAAAAAAAAACAAAAAAAAAAACACATTTCATCTTCACAACAATCCTGGGAGGTGTTATTATCCAAGTTTTAGATTTGAAGAAATTGAGGCGGAGAGAAAAGAAGTGAATTGCGCAAGGTCACACAGAGGATGAGATGAATAGAAGTGTCAGAGTAACAAGGAACATGAACTTGAGCAAACTTCGAGAAAGAGTGGAGAAGGACCTGGCGTGGAGGTCAGGAAGAAGCAGGCCCGACTGCACTAGTGTCTGAGGCAGAATTTGAATGGAGGTCTACTTTACTCCCTAATAAGTCCCGCTCAGTTTCAGGCCTCCCTTCCTACTCCTACTCTGCTCAGGAAGCAGCCCCTCAGCC
The DNA here is from genome assembly GCF_016432865.1 of Antechinus flavipes. Taxonomy (NCBI): domain Eukaryota; kingdom Metazoa; phylum Chordata; class Mammalia; order Dasyuromorphia; family Dasyuridae; genus Antechinus; species Antechinus flavipes. Next base: position 62,556,644 of record NC_067399.1, read on the forward strand.
TCTCGCCGCCACCCCCAGCTCAGCCCAGCAGGTCCCGTCCCCAGCAAATTTCTTTCCCGACTGGTTCCCCGAAAGTAGTCGCCAGTTTCTTCAGCCCCCTCCCCTCCTGCTCCCTCCCCGGAAGGCAGCCGCCCCTCCCCCCTCAGCTCTTCTCCGGAGCGCGTCCAAGAGCGCCCCTTCGGAGAAGCGGAGCCCCTTCTACAGCTAACTTCAGCCCCTTCCTCTCTCCCGCAGTCCCGACGCACAGGCCTCCCTCAGTCCCCACCCCTCGCTAGGTATGGCTCCACCTCTTCTGGCTCCCCGCAGCCCCCTTTCTTCCTTTACCCTCTGGAGCTGGCGAGGGAAGGGTCCGGGGCGCCCCTTTCCTTTCCCCCTCCCACCTCCGCGCTCTGGCTTGGGATGGGCGGGGCCCAGGTCTCGCGGGGCGGGGGCTGGAGGCGGGGCGGCCGCGGCAGGTGAGCGGGCGGGGGAGGGAGGGATCCAGCGGCGGCCGCGGAGCGGACGCCCCCTTCCCCCTTCCTTCCCGCCCGCCCCTCCCTCGCTCCTCCCGTCCCTCCCGCCTCTCCCGTCCCTCCCGCCCCTCTCTCCCTTTCCGTTGTGGAGAGGAGGCGGCGCCCGAGCGCCAGGAGCCCCGGGAGCCCGAGGAGGCGGCAACGGCGGCTGCGGCCTCGCGGCATCGGCGGCGGCGGCGGCTCCGGGTCCCTCCGCCCAGGCCGGGCCGGGCCGGGCCCGCGATGCAGCCGGCGCGGCCCCGCTGAGGGAGGCCCGCCCGCCAGAGGAGCAAGCATGCGGAGCGGCGAGGAGCTGGACGGCTTCGAGGGCGAGGCCTCGAGCACCTCCATGATCTCGGGGGCCAGCAGCCCCTACCAGCCTACCACAGAGCCCGTGAGCCAGCGCCGCGGACTTGGCGGCCTCCGCTGCCACCCCGACTACCTGCGCCGCGCCCCTGGCCGCTTCAAGCTCGCCCAAGTGGTATGTGCCGCAAATAAGGGGCTACAGCGGGGGACCCCCACCCCTACCCCGCCTGCTTCCTGACCCGAGGGTCCCTCAGAACCAGCCCTGCTCCCCGTGCTGGGGATCCCCTCCAGCCCCACGGCTCCCTTCCGGGGGATCGCCTCAGCCCGTCCCGCTCTCCGACCCAGGAGGATCCCCCCCAGTCATCCCTGCTTCCTGACCCCGGGAGATCCTCCATAGCCAGCTGCCTGAGCACGATCCCCAGTGCTAGAGGGAGGCCCCCGGACCAGGAAGATTTCCCCAAGCCAAGAGATTCATCTCCCCTTAACCCCGCACGAGCCAGGGGGACCTCTTCCTCTCCAGACCTGCATAAGTCTAGGGAGCCCCTTCAACCCGGTCGATATCTCCACCTGAGGCAAAGGGTTCCTCTTCTTGCACTGTCCGGGCCAAAATTCTCCCTCCCCGCCACCAATCAGGGGATTTCCCCCCAAACATGGGAGAAGCATCCCTTTTCTCCTGCAAGTGGTCCCCATTTGGTCAAATGGTGTCCTTCCATCAAATCCCTCTTTTCTTCCCCAAGACCTCGGTTTTCACTTCCTCTTCACCACAGACCACTAGAGTAAGGTCTCCTTCCCTACTCCCCAGGAGTAGGTTCCCCCTCCCTCATCCCGAGGAGAAAGCCTTTCCTTCCAGTCCCTTAAGTCTTGCCTTGCCCTTCGAGGCAACTGGGTATTGCTTCAGGTTGTTTTCCTTAGCTTGTGTGCTGTTCCTGGCTCTCCTTTCCCGTCCCCCTTGGGCCCCACCTTCCTTCCATTCTCCCTCAGGTACTGGTTCCTGACTTCCCATTTCCAGTGCCCAAATCCGGGTGTCACAAATAAGGGAATTGAGTCCCACGGGTGAAATGATTGCTTGGAAGCCACACTGTAAATCGTTGGCAGGACTGGGTGTCCAGACTTCGCTATTGTGGTATCTCCCTTAACCCTAGTACCTTCGAATTTTCATTCAGGGGAGCCCCTAAGAAGACTTTACTGGTGGTGCCTTTTGTACTTTCTTCTTCACATCTGGGTCCAGGCAGGGCACACCCAGTCCTCTTCCTTCTCTCCTCCTTCCAATGGGCACCAGGCCCACTCTGCCTTCTCTCGGCCTGTTCTTTTCTTCTTTGCAAGGAGTTTCAAAACAACCTGAAGTGGAGTAGCTAGGCTTAAAGTCCTAGTGGAGAGCAACTTTGTCCTTTGCTATTCTGTCCCTCTGCCTGCTTCCTAGATCTGTTCTTCCTCATGCTTCCACAACAGATACTACTCCTACTGACAGCAGGGATCAGTTTTCAGCTGCAGTTTTCATCTGCGTTTTAAGCACTCTTCCTTCCCACTCATTAACAGTCTCCAGGGTCAGACTTCAGCCCGGCCTGTGAAGTAAACACCCAGGAAAGGAAACTTCTTTTTCCTTTAGTCTTCTCCTGGGTACAAACATATCTTTCATCACTACCTTGCTTTTTCCTTAGTGCTGTTTTTTCTTCTATTTCCATATATCCCAATCCCTTCCAGGTGCCAATTTCTCACTGGCTCATGGGTAGTCCAGATCCCATACTCATGGCATGATCTTGATTAAGCTCTACCTTCTCTTCCGGGAAGCCTTCGCAGCTCCTAAGAATACTTCTATTACCTTGAATTTCTGCACTTTTGAATTGTTCTGTTGTTTGGTGCATTTACCGGAAAGGGAGCTGTGGTGTAATGGAAAGAACCCAGAATTTGGCATCTACTTTGAATTCTGTTTCTATTGCCTATCTGTGTGGCCTTGGTCTAGATGTATTCTTTTCCATGCCTCAGTTTCCTCATCTATAAAATGAGAGGGCTGGGGATCTCTAAAATTTTGTCTTTCTCTTCCTTCTTCCCCTGCCCTCAAAGTGACAATAATGATTGTTTGTGGTAGTGACAAAAGAATCTGTTTTCAGAATAGGATATTTAAGTATACCTAGCATTTTGTTTTGCACTTTACAGAGGACATAAACATTCCTTGGGAATAATACAGTTTGACAGTATCTTTAAATAAATATCTCAGGATTGTAGATAGCAAAGTTAAAGAGTAATGGTTATCTTCCCTGTGTGAAAGAACATATTCTATTGAGTTCTGGAGAAATATTTGAAAGGTTTGAAAGAAAGAAAATGGGGCTGCCTTTGAATTTAGGATAGATTTTACTTGGTAAAGGTTGAAATATTTACCAAGATTTAGTAGCTACATTATTGATGAGCTTGGATTAGGAAGAGAGAAGGAAGATAGAGATGCATTCCTTTTGAAAAGCCTTAAATTAGTATTAGTGTGTGAGCAGAAGTTAATAAAGTAACCCAGTGCCGGAGCAATTGGAATACATGAGCAATATTAAATGACTTGGATTATTTGCCTTGTGGATTTTTGCAAATAAATTAGTCTACAACTGGAAAACCTGAACTGGCCGTCTTAAATAGCTTGATTAAAATGATCCTCATTATCACCTTACTCCTGAGTTCTTTTAAAAAATAATTTTAAGTAATTTAAAAAATTACCTAAGACTAGAAATTGAAACTAATAACATTATATTCTTGCTTTTTGTAAGGTAATATTCTCCATCTCAGTAGATAGGTCAGAAATTTGTTTTGTTTTGGCCATAGAGAATTGAATTCTTTGACATGCATCTTTATAGTTATTTGTCTGATTTCTGCAGTAGGGACACAGGAAAGTATGGATGATGGGATGGAAGGGACAGAGGCAATTAGGAAAGTTTAGAGATCTCAGATTTCACTCAGCAAGTTCAATTTAACAAATAACTGTTGTATAGTGACACGAACCTAGAATTGGGAGTAAGGAAACCTGGGTTTGAATTTTGGCTCTGTTTTCTCCTACATAAAAAGAAGAGATTGAACTACATACTGCCTTAAATTTTTTCTATCTCTCAATCCTGTGTTTCTGTGAATATTTGAATGCTTATTATATGCAAGATACCTTGCTGTGTCCTGGAGATCATAATGGTTTTGTTTCTTACTAGTTATGTGACTTTAGGCAATTTAATCAACTTCTTGGTGGCCTCAGTTTTACCATTTGTAAATTTAAGGGATTGGATTAGATAACCTAAATATTTAAGACACACATACATACACATAAACATGTGTTCATTTCTCTAAATATTTCAGTATAAAGAAGACAGTTCTTTCACACCATCAATTTATTTTCCTGGGGCCATAAAAAGGATAAGGTTCTACTCCATCTTATCTCCCTTCCCCCCCAGGCAACTTGTAACATTGTTGGTAAAAGTTAGGCTAAGCAGTAGCCAAGTGGCATAATGGACACAGTGCTGGACCTGACAGAATAGGAAGGCCCAAGTTGAAGTCCAGATTTAGATATTTACTAGTTCTTAATGCAACGCAAGTCACTTAATTTCTGTCTTTGCTTCCTTATCTGTAAAATGGAAATAATTGTAGTAGCCACATCATGGGATTGTTTAATGAGCTAATTATTACAAAGCCCTTTGTAACCCTTAAAGCAATATAGAAATGCTATCTATTATTTTTGTTATTAGTATATAATTATAATAAAGATTATATATGATAAAGATTATATAATTACAATAAAAATCGAAATGTAAAAGATCTAGAAAAATACTTTGAGACTTGATAGAGGAAGGTTGACTTGAAGCTGAGTAATGTGGGAAGGCTTTATGGAGGAGGTGATATTCAAGCTAGGCCTGGAGGGGACCAAATTGGGTAGGTGGGTCAGTGCCAGGTGTGGATGATGGCATGAATGGGAGACAGGAGAGAACATGATGGAGAACAGCTATTAATAGGTTTGCTGGGGATAAAAATGTGAAGGGGAATAATCAGTGATCAGGTTGAAAAGTATTTGAGGTGTAAGCCAAGTTGTGGGGAGCCTTGAATGTTTTTGGGAAAATAAACCAACTCCATATATAGTTAAAACTCAATCACATCATCACAGAATAGTAATGATAACTATACATTGTATGGTATCTCTTCAGATCACATTCTTCATATTGGTAGACTCATCAGGCTTTAGCTGCAAATGAGCCATGATGTTGGCCTCCAACATCTTGCCTCAAACTCACATTTCATTGTTAAGGGCAGAAACAAAAAACCAAGATGTAAATTTAGGACTGAGTTTTTAAAACAGGACTGGAATGAACGAGGGAGCAGATTTATTTTGTGGTCCTCCACAGATTAGGGCGAGGCACTGTAAAGGATAGCACAATTTGGCTCTGTGAAAGAATGGAACTGACAGACAGACACACAGACAGAGAGGAGGAGAAGAGGGGAAGTAGCGAGGAGAGAGCAAGATTGATTTCTAGCTGTTGGCAGTCTGTGTACTTGGAGTGGGCTTCTTCAGCCAAGAGAGAGAACCTTGCCATCACTTCCAGGTACCTCATTGGAAGGCTCCCTGAAAAGGCGTGAATGACCCTCGGTGGAGGGCAGCTGTGTCCTTTGGGCCACCTGGCTACTGCTTATCCTAACTTTTACCAACAATGTTACAAGTTGCCTTTAGGAGAGAAAAAGAACCTTATCCTTTTTTGCCCCCAAGAAAATAAGTTATGGTGTGAAAGAACTGTCTTCTTTATACTGAAATATTTAGAGGCATACACACACACATACACAGTGTATGTATCTTAAATATTTAGAACCTAGAATGGAGACTCGTTGCTGGCAAGGGTTGGATTAGATACCCTTTGGGGTCCCTTACAAATCTAAGGTTGTTACACTGTCAAACTTAATGGTAGGTGGGCTGCACCTCATTCCCACGGGTTTGGAAAGGATTTTTGAATGCTCTGCTGTTTTGACAGCTTTCATTTCAAATCAGAGACAATGAAACAACTCTCACTCCCATATATCCATTATATCTGGGGGATATAAATAAATTCGATTCTACTAGAGATACAACATATCCACAGCTAAATAAAGGTAGAATAATATTGATAAAAACAGATACAGTTATTGGTATGTAGGGAAAGGAGATTCTTATAGGAAAAGCCAAGACTTAGCACAAATATTACTGATAGTTGACATGAAAAGGGAAGAATTGTAACTTGGGAGAGGGACTGTCCACGCAAAGGCTTAGATGCTTGATTGGAACATAGAATGTAATATGTAATGTCAGATCAAATAAACAGGCATTTAAGGGCCTGCTATGTGCCAGGCACTGTGCTAAATGCACAGAAAAGCAAAAACTAGTCTTGTGTCAAGGAACTCTCTAATGAGGGAGATAACATGCAAATAATTACATACAAACAGATATACAAAGTCTTCCAAAAGTCTTACTGCAATTTTAAGTATTTAAAAATATAAGATAATTGAAAATTGAAAATTCTAGCATTAAGGGAGGACAAAGAAGTTTTTTGCAGAAGGTGATTTTAGCTGAGTCTTGAAGGACACCAGGGAAGCCGGGATTTCAGGCATGGCCAGCCAGTTGAAAGTAGAGTGCTCATGTATATGAGGGATCTTGACAGCGGAGTGATATGTAAGACTGGAAATGTAGGCAGGATGGGTTTTGGAGGGCTTCCAGAGCCAAACAAGATACGGATCCTTGAGGTAATAGCGAAGCACCAGAGTTTATTGCATGAGGATGTCAGGCTTGTACTTTAGAGAGATCACCTTCCTAACTGGGTGAAGGAGGAGCCAGAACCTCAAAGGCAGTGATGTCTTATTAGCCTTGACTAATGGTCTGGATCCAGATTGTGCCTAATAAGTTTGGCATTTGGTATTTTAACCAAAAAGCAGCTAAGAGGAAGCCAGGTAGACTTCTGAAGAAGAGGGGGGATGTTGAGAATGATACTCAATGGTATTAAAAATTAAGGTTTAGATTTTGGTGGCTATGTCTCTTCCAATGTTATTTCAACAAAAGTCCTCCTGGTTGTGAATCTCTTCCTCTGTTTCTAAATTATTTTGTATTTATTTTGTGCTTGTTTATGTCTGTGTTCTTTGTTCCCTTTCTTCCAGTGGGAACAGAGGTATGGTTTCAATTTTGAATTTGTTCCTCCAGTAGCTAGAACAGTTCTTGGTACACAATAGGCATTTAATAAATGTTTGTTGGATGAATGTTTGTTGATGTTGATCATGTTTCTGCTACTTGAGAAGAATTGAAAAGTTAGGGCTAAGCTAACATTTATCTTCTTAATAAGGTTTTAGTTTATTCAAAGTTATGTGACCATTATATTAGACCTTATAAAGGTTACTAAGAAACAGTGCTTTTAAGTCTATCTCCCAGGTCTGCTTGTTACTCTGTTGATAGTATTCAAATCATTTCATAAGTTATTAGGAAATATAGAAATAATGACCAGGTCATCATCTGTTCTGCGCACATACATAGCTAAATAAATGTTGAATAGTTCCAGCTCAGCCACTAAGGGTACATCATTTCTTTTCAAGGGCTTGGCTTCCTCATTCATAAAATGGAGTTATTAGAGTGAAATGTCCCCAATGATCCTGCCAATCTTTTATGAATTGTATTAGGGACACATGAGAAGGAACTTAAAAATGTGATACAGAAGTGCTAAGACAGTCATAAAGCATCCTGACTATAGTAATCTTGCTTCATTTGTCTGAAGAGCTCGAAAGAAATTTGGGATGGTGATAAATGGGAATTGTTACATAAGGCATAAACATAGTCCCTAACCTCAAAGCTACTTGTGAAATAGTTAAATAAAAGGCAATATGTAACCAAATGTTAAATTATATGCTACCTATTTTAAAAAATATATATTTATTTTTAATACAAATTGCTTTATGAATCATGTTGGAAGAGAAAAATTAGAGCAAAAGGGAAAAACTGTGGAAGAGGAAAAAAAAACAGAAAAAAGAAGCATGTATTGATTGACATTCAATCTCGATAGTTCTTTTTTTTTTTTTTTTTTTAGATGCAGATGGCGTTTTCTATCCAAAGTTTATTGGGATTGCTTTGGATCACTGAACCACTGAGAAGAACCAAATCTTTCATAGTTGATCATCATACATTCTTGCTATTATTGTGTGCAATGTATTCCTGATTCTGTTTGTTTTGCTCAGCATCAATTCATGTAAATCTTTCCAGGAATTTCTAAAAGCATCTTGTTCATCTTTTATAGAACAATAATATTCTATTATCTTCACATACTACAACTTATTCAGCCATTCCCCAATTGAGGAGCATCTATTCAGCTTGTTCATGTTTTATAGAACAATAATATTTTATTATCTTCATATACCACAGCTTATTCAGCCATTCTCCAATTGAGGGGCATCAACTCATTTTCCAATTCTTTGTTACTTCAAAAAGAGCTGCTACAAATATTTTTGCACATGTGGATCCTTTTCCCTCTTTTATGATTTCTTTGGGATATGTATATATTACAGTATGTATTACATACTTAAAAGAAAAGTCAGTGGGGGTTTGAATAGTTGGAGAAGGGGTTCATGAAAGGGCAGGGCTTTGAAAGATGGGAAAGGGGATTCAAGGTTTATATGGCGGAAAACCTGAGAAATAATTTGTATATTAAAGACAAGAGGCAAATGTAATAATGTAATGAGACTACTCAAGAGAGTGGAAAAAGCCTTTGTGTTGGAATCAGGAAGCCTGGGTTTGGGTCTCAGCTTTGACACTTGGTTCTTAAACACTTTTATCATTTTATTGTGTTCTTGTGCAAATAATAGTTATATTTATAATATGAACTGAAAATGCTGAAAAATAGAAAAGAAATGTTCCTTTTTAGTAAACTATATTTAAAAAGAATGGTTGTAATAGGAAATAGCAATTTTTGTTTAGGAGGCAGCTTTTTCTGTTGAAAGGGAAAGGGTTTGCTGGCTTTACCTGGCATTATACTCAGTAAAGACAATAAAAAATGGGAATTATGTTATTGAAATTATACAGTGACTGAAGTTTGCAAAAGAATTATCATACTCATCACCAGGCTACCTTTTCAGTTAAGTTTTTTGAAATAGATGTATGTTGAATTCTGTGTAAAGCAAAAGATATAATACATATAGTATTGGAAATGTAGTCAAGAATATTTGAATTCAAATTTAGCTTAGGAAACTTATTTGTAAAGTACAGACTAGCTCTCTGGAAGACCTCGGAGTAGCCTGACTTTTTAGTTTTAGTGGAGTGAAGGAGGCAGGAGGGCCACCATGAGGCTGGTCAAAGATGGAATCTGGAATCTGGTGTCTTCTCTTGTGTCTATGGCTGAGAGAGCTGCTGCTGAGATAGCCTTTTGAGCCTGAGACTCCCTTTAAATACTCAAAGTAGGATTACATCACTACCTCACACTGAGCATGTGCAACTGTAGAACATTAAATCACCATATTACCCTAAGAATATGCCCACTAGATTGAACATAGAATAGAACATATAGTATGTTTTTAGAGAACTATTATCTCACATTAAGTAGGTACTTAACTACAAATACCATGTTGGCCTAGATTTAAGTACACCTTTTCAGCGTTCCTGCCCTCTACACTTATTAGCTGTATGAGTTAGAACAAGTCATTTAACTGCTGCCTACTTCAGTTTCTTCATCTGTTCTAAGGATAAAATCTAATGCATTTTGCACAACTTAAAACTATATAAATGTTGGCTGTTATAACTACACTGTACTAGGTGCTGGGAAAATAAGACAATTAGCATTATGTAGCATTTTAATATTTAGAAAAAACTTTCCTTCTAAGAATTTTTTGAATATAATTATCACTATTTGTATTTATCCTCATTTTTATAGATTAGGAAAGTGAGGCTCAGTGAGATTAAATGCTGGCCCAGGATTGCACAATGAGCAAATGTTAGACTCAGATCTGAACCTAGATTTTCCTGACTTCAGAGATTTTTAGATTAGCATATTGCTTCTTTGAAATAAGATAGTCACCTCAAGAATGTTAGTAGAATTACTAAGACATGCCTATAAGTCATTACAATGCAAGTCTAAATGCATAGGCAAGGTTCAGCCAGAGTGGCCTAAGAGATTCGGTGGATTAAGATGGCAGTGGGTATATGCAGGGGTGAGAAGGCATGGTTTCATGAGGAAGATGGCCCCTGAACTGGGCCTTAAAGGAAGGGGTAGGATTTCAGAAACCTGAGATTAGAGTTTGGGGGATTGGTTGGGGAGTGGAATCCTAGCCATGAGAAGCTAGATCAACCAACGAACAAAAGAGGAAAAGGCGACTGAGGGATAGGCAGAGTGTGTGATGTGGGGTAAAGAATGGAAGTTTAGAATTGGATTACTGAAGGCTCTGAGTTTAAGCTAAAGAGTTTGGACTTTTTTCTGCAGATCATGTGAGCAGGATATCAGCTACAGAGCTGTTCCATTAGGTGGATTGCTTAGTGAGACTTCCAAGGAGTGGATTGGAGAGCCCAGGGACATACACTTAAAAGCTGTATTTCAGTTTCTTCTGGAAATGGCTTTGACTAGATAATATCTGAGGTCCCTCCCAGCACTGTTTTATTAAGTACATGGGGCACAGACTGTTCTTTGCATTTTGAAAAGGAAGAAACCAAGAGAAAGAGATCATTCAAGTTGCCCAAGTCACATGACCAGGTAAGTAGTAGAACTAGGATGTAAACACTGATCTTGTCTCCCATGGTCAGAACTTGTCTTCTCTCTCCTTCCCCTTTCTTCTTCCCCCTGACCCCCCCCAGGCATGATGAGTCCTGTATGGGGAGTCCAAGAGTCTAGGTTCAAGTCCCAACTCTGCTCCTCTGTGATCTTTGTTAACTTAATTTGCTTCTTTGGACCTCAATTTCTAATCTATAAAACAAGGAGGTTGGGTTGGATGGTATCGAAGGTCTCTTCATGTCCAGATATTTGGGACCTTTTTGGAATTTCCTTGGCAAAAATACTGGAGTAGTTTGCCATTTTCTTCTCCAGTTCATTTAATATATAGATAAGAAACTGACTTGCCCAGGGAGAAGTGACTTGCCCAGAGTCATAAAACTCGTTATTATCTGAGGTCAGATTTGAAGTCAGAAGGGTGAGTCTTTCTGATTCCAGATCCAATTCTCTATCTACTTCATCACTTGGCTGCCCCAATTCTAAATTTATGATTCTGTACCTTCCTGCCCTTGACCAACCAATAGTAAATAAATCATTTCTGTAAAAACTACTATAAGTCAAGTACATAGGGAACTGTTTCCAAGTAAATTTAAGAAAGGCTGACAAGATTAGTTTATTAACAGTAACATGTCTAATTGTTAACAAAGTAGATCAGACTAGTAGCTTCAATGAGAAGGGGGCAGGGGGACTTTATTTGCAGGTTGGTAAGAAGGATGTCTTTGTAGTCATGGAAAATTCAACTGGCTGTATTAAGAAAAGTAAGCTGGCATTCAGGTGAAGCTAATGCCCCGACAATTAAAGAATGTTAATTGTTTTATAGAATTTATTTGCTTTAATAGGGAATCAGTACTGTCAGATTTGCTGTCCTCTTGGAAGAGATAAAATCTCCCCTAATTGTACAAAGACAGATGACATATCTTTTAGGGGATGACACCAGGTTAACTTGTTAGTGCTTAAAGATAACAAGCAGATAACTGAGAGGCTATCATTATAAGAGATAACAACTTGTAAAAAAGAATACTTTTAACTTAATGCAGGCAGAAAGCTAAATTCCTGAATTTAACTCAAGGACATAGAAAAGTATTTTTAGTCAGATACTAACTCAGTTATAAAAATGCATACAGCATAAAACCAATTAAATTGTAAAGTCAATATAGTAAAAATGGGAGGTAATATTAATTTTGAACCTTTCAGAATCTAGAGATGGTCCCCACCCTAAGGGAGTTTAAATTCTAAGAGGGGCATACAGGATCTTCATAGAAAAATTCAGGATGTGTACACACACGCACACAAACAAAATTAGAAGAAATCAAGAAAAGCTTCTTGAAGGACATGTTAGTTTGTAGTCATGCTGAAATGTATGCATCTCAATTAGGAGGCTATTACAGTGTTTCAGAGAAGAGGCCATAAGGGTCCATATAAGGGTATATATATGACTAGAAGGAAGAGAAAGGATTTGAGAAATGTTGAGGAGGTAAATTGACAAGACTTGGTAACTTATTGTAAATAGGGGTGAAGGAGCCTGAGGAATTGAGGATGATTTCTAGATTGTGGACCTGAGTGACTAGAAGAATAGTGATGACTTTTTCAGAAATAGGGACATTAAAAGAAAAGATGAGTGTATTTCTGTTTTGGATATGTTGCGTTTGAGATCCTAGGAGATATTCAGGTGGAAGTGTCCTGAGAGAGAAAACTGTTAGGAGTCATGTACATAGAGATAGTAGTTAAATCCATAGGAAGTAATGAGTTCAATAAGAGGATGTAAAGGGAGCAGAAGAGAAGGAACCAAGTTAGCATTCTGGGGCAAACTGACACAAGAGGAGCAGAATATGAATGATGAACTTAAAGGGGAAATGCTTTCCCCACTCTTGAGAAGGTTATAATTGGGCAAGGAAAACCATAGACAGATGGACCAGTTAGAAACCAACATATGTACATGTACAGATGATTTTTGGTATTATTCAGAGATTAATACTTTGGAGGAGCTTAGATTTGTGCTGAGTCTTAATGGAAGTAGAAGTGAGTCGATGGAAACAGAGTGGACACCTCAGATAGAGAAAGCAATATGCTAAGGTACTGAGATAGGAATTAAAATATTCTCTATGAGAAGTGTAACTCTGGGATTGGGGGATAAGGAGTATACTCAGGGAATAGGGCCTTTAACTTTTGTCTTGCTGCTGGACCTGGAGGAGAGAGTGAGGCTGATGACTTTGCACAGCTCTGCTTCACTTAAATCTAATTCATAACCTCATTGGTCCTCTTTACAATGAAAGATGAAAAACAGCAAGCCAGATGTATGAAAACTACCAAGGCAGATTTTGGTTCTTTATAAGTGAATGAAAGAAAAAACATGAATTATTCCTTATTATTCCAACAAAATGTTCTCTACAAAATTCTAACAATTTCCTAGTTGCTAAATCCAATGGCCTCTTCCCATTTCCTTCTTCAGGACTTCTTTGCAGTCTTTGATCACTGGGTTGATACTCTTCTCTCTAGGTTTGTGGGACATCACTCTTTCCTGCTTTTCCTTCTTATCTATCTGATCACTCCTTTGCGGATTCTTTGGATCATGCTCTCTAATCATAGCTATCCCTCAGGGTTCTGTCCTAGACTCTCTTCTTTTCTTCCTTTATTCTACTTCACTTGGTTATCTCATGGATTTAATGCCTATCTCCATGCTGATGATTCTCTTTTTTTTAAATTTTTTTAAAAGTTCAGTCCTTTATTGTCTCTTCCAAAATAGCCTGGTTAGTTTTCTTAGAGGTCTATCTCCCTCCTTAGTTCCAAGAGCTCTTGTTGCTAGTCCTTTGCCTCTGCCAGCTTTAGCCTCTCTTCTCCCAAATCCTTCGCTCTGCCCGACTACAGTCTCTGGCTTCTCAATCTCCTAAACTGACTCCTGGCTGAGGAACTTCTTATATATGATCTCTTAAAGGTGTGAACTCAAAGGTTGACTCCTCCTCTGAGAGAGTGGGATTGTGGGTTCCGTACTTGTGAATCTTCCGACTGAATCCTGACTTTTGAATCTCCAATGCTAATGTGTGAACTCTTTTTTTTTTTTTTTTTTTTAAATAACTTTATTGACAGAGCCCATGCCTGGGTAATTTTTTTACAACATTATCCCTTGCACTCACTTCTGTTCCGACTTTTCCCCTCCCTCCCTTCATCTCCTCCCCTAGATGGCAACATGCTGATGATTCTCAAGTCAGATCTGCCCCAAACTCTCTGCTGACCGTCCATTTCATTCCTCCTCTGCCTTTCAGACATCCTAAACTGGTTGTCCAGTACACTTCTCAAACTCAGTGTGCCCCAGACAGTACTCATTATTTTTCTTTCACCTTTTACTTTCCCTATTACTGTAGAGGGCAACAGCATCTCCCATTCCTTGGTCTCACAACCTAGGAATCACACTTTGATTACTACCATACTCTGCTGGTGAATTGTCTGCAAGTCTTTCCCCATTTCCATCCATTCTCTTTTCAGTCTCTAAAGTTATTTTTGCAAAACAAAAGGTCTGAACACATCACCACCATTCTGCCCTTCTCCCTATTGGTAAACTCCTGTGGCTGCCTAATACCACCAGGAGCAAATACAAAATGCTCTGAGTGGCATTCAAAGCTCTTCATAAACTTTCTTCTGGCTTTCCAGTCTTACACTTTACTCCACAACATAGGCTTTTTTGATACAGTGACACTGGCCTCTTTGCTGTTCCATGAACAAGACATTCTATCCTTTGGCTATGGGAATTTTTCTTTCTGGCTGTTCCCCATATCTAGAACACTCTTCTTCCTCTGTTTCCAACTATTGGCCTCCTGCCAATAGGATTCTGTCAAGTCCTAACAAAAATTCTACCTTTTATGAGAAGTCTTCTTCAAACTCACAGTGTCTTCTTGCTTTTAATATTTCTATTTGGGACAAATGGGAAATATTAGTATAGATTATTAGACTATTTTGTATATATCTTATATATACATATATATTCTACATATAATATATAATATATACATAAGATAACTCTTTGAGAGCAGGGAATTTGCATTTTTTTGTATCACTCCGACTTATTTCAGTGTCTGGTATGTAGTAATATTTATTGACCGAAGTTATTAAGCTCTTACTGTGTGCCAAGGTCTGTGCTACATATTAGTGATGCAAACAAAAGATGGAGATAGTCTCTGCTCTCAAGAACCTTATATTCCATTAGGAAGAATTAATTCATATAGGAGACTTCAGGACATCTTGCAAGGTTTGGCGGTTCTTAGGGAGAACAAAGCTAGGAGATATAAATGGCCTGGGAACCAAAAAGGAAGAGTAAATCTGTCCAAAATTGGGTTGCCTTGTGAGTTTATCATTGTAACTGAGTGATCTTTTGTCATGAATGCTGAAGCAGACTAGATAAACACTTGTTGGGGATATTATAGATATAATTGTAGTTTCAGTTCTGATAAAAAAAAGTCTTAGAAATGCATCAAGGAGGATGTAATATGCAGTCATGAAGTGGTTAAATAAAAAAAAAAACCAAGGCAGTATGTGATTAAGTGCCAAAAGCAGCGGTACAGACAGTAAATGCAGTAAAGAATTAGTTAGACGTGTGTGGGATGACAAACAGATTGGTCTGCTTGAAACAGGGACTGTCTTGTGGGAGTGAGAGCTGAGGTTGGAAAAGGAGGAGAAAGCAGTTGAGTGTCTTGAATGTAAAGCAAGGACACTGGATTTGATATGATGGTGAAAAAAAGCCAGGATAAGGTGAAGGCTAAAACCAACCTAGCTCTATTAGGGACCACTAAAGTTATTCCTGAATATTGATTTTTTTTGTGTGTGAGGATAAGGTTTTTTATATTCAGTAACATTTTTTCCCCAAATACATGTAGAGATAGTTTTCAACATTAATTTTTATAAGACTGTGTTTCACAATTTTCTCCCTATCGCTTCCCTCCCAAGATAGCAAGCAATCTGATATAGGTTAAATATGTATAATTCTTTTAAATGTATTTTCATATTTGTCATGTTAATGCAAAAAAAAAATCTAAGGAAAAGAGAAAAAACCATTAGAAAGAAAATAAACAAAAAAGATGTAAATACTATGCTTTGATCCACATTCAGTTTCTGTAGTCTTCTCTCTGGTTGTGGATGGCATTTTCCCTCCCCAGTCTATTGGAAATGCCTTGAATCACCACATTGTTGAGAAGAGCCAAATTCATCACAGCTGATCATCATATAATTTTGTTATTGTATACAATGTTTTTTTGGTTCTGTTCACTTCAGTCAGCAAGAGTTAAGGTAAATCTTTTCAGGCTTTTTTGAAACCAGGCTTCTCCTCATTTCTTATATATAAGAAATACCATATACCAAATCTTATTCAGCTATTCTCCAACTGATGGGCTTCTACTCAATTTCCAGTTTCTCACCACTACAAAAAGGGCTGCTACAAATAATGCACAAGTGAGTTCTTTTCTCTCTTTTGTGATCTCTTTGGAATACAGATCCAAAAGAGTCTGGATCAGAGGACATGTTTTATAGCCTTTTTAAGCACAGTTCCAAATTGTTCACCAAAATGGTTGGATCATTTCACAACTCCACCAATGATGCATTACTGTCTCAGTTTCCCACATCCCCTCCAACAATTATCATTTTCTTTTTCTGTCATCTTAGCCAAATTGAGAGGTGTGAAATGATACTCTACCCTGCCATCTTGGCTTCACCCCATCCATGAATAATGATTTTGATCATTTCTGTATGATTAGAAATGACTTTAATTTCTTCATCTGAAAATTTTCTGTTCATATTCTTTGGCCATTTATCAATTAGGTTGATGACTTTTGTTGAATACTAACTTTTTCAGCTTCTTCCTATGGACTCTCATTATATTTATGATATTTAATTCAATAAATATTCCTTTTATTATCTACTGTGTGCAAGGCACTGTCCTAGGCATTAGGTAGTGCAAGTGAAAATAAAATCCCTCGAGGGATTTGTATTCTCCTGGGGGTTAAACACTATGTAAACAAGTAAGTAATACCAAAGAGACTTTGGGAAGGAGATCACTGATCTGGGTGGCAGGAAATGTTCCAGAGTAGCTGAACCTTGTGGGAAGTGAAAGGATTCTAAGAAATGAAGGTGAGGAAATTCTTTTAGGGGAGGAAGGGACAGCCATTAGATAAATAACTGGTCAGTTAAGATAATTGTTTATAACTTTATAAATGAGATAATAAAGCTACTTTGGAGACTTGGGCTCCAACTTTACCTTTCTTCTTTATTATTGATCCTCTTCTTCCCCCATCATATTGTGTGAAACATGCATTGGGTTTTTTTTTGGGGGGGGCAGAGATTGAGTTGTTTTCTTTTAAGGTGAAAACTTGGAACTTTTCTAAATCCTGATTATCAGTGAGGAATTCCTAAGGTCAGTCATCTTCATCCGTTCCAGGAATATTTCTAGTGACTTCAATTGGAGTACAATGGAAAATCAAGAAATACTATTTTTAGCCGAAAATTTAATATGTAATCTAAAAGTGTGTAATTTTGAAAGGGTCACTGATTATGATTCACAGTATCAGTAAAAGAATATATATTCTACTTGCTTGCACATATTAGGGCTCCTGGCTGTGGGATGCTTCTTTTCTTTCTCACATATCTTGGTGGCATTTCTCCTGCATCTCCACTTCCCTTTTGATCTTTCTCTTTGCATTGGTGTGTGCCTTCTTCTGGCACTGATTCTTCCTCTCCTAGGGTTAGGGGGCATCTATTTTATATGCATAGGCCTTTCTCAGGACATTTGGAACTGTGCCTTTGTGGAGCCTTTTTGCTTTCTCTGTCAGACCTTTGGGAATGGTTATGGCTCATTTTAAAGGCTCAGTCCAAAGGGACAGCGCCAGTGTGAGAACTTCATCAGCTATATATTATCAACTCATTGGTCCTTAATTGTTCCTAAAATTCTGAAGTTGGGAGTTCCAAATCAATACCAGAACAAAGGAACTTGGTAAAAGGGGAACATAAGTGAATTCATATCTTGTCAAAGAATTTACACTTTGAGGAAACAGGAGGGCTCTTTCTAACTCCTTGGACTTGCCTGGGTATGCCTACTGGACTCAAGAAGTCAATCTTGGCAATAATGCAGAGTTTACTTTCCCCACTTTGTGTTTCCCTATGATTTTGGTTGTTAGTCACATGTATATGGTGCTTTGTAAACAGTAAAGAATTTTCCTCACAACTAAGATCAAATATAAAACCCTTTATAACCTGGTCTCCACCTTCTACTCTTCCTGTTCAGTGCCGCCTGGCCTCCTTGCTGACCTTCTACTGCCAGACAGAGTATTTTCACTGGCTTTTCCCATGCCTGGAATGCTTTTCCTTCTCAGCTCTGTCTCCTGGCTTCCTTTGGTTTCCTTGGCTTCCTTCAAGGCCCAGCTAAAATTCCACATCAGGAAGCTGATCCTCTTAAATCCAAGTATCTTTTTGTTTCTCTGTTGATTATTTCTACTTACAATGGCTAAAGTTTTTGTACATTGTTGTTTGAATGCTATATTCTTTATTAGACTGTGATCTTGAGAGAATTTTTTTTTTTTTTGGTTTGTATTCTCAGAATGTAGTACATATAATAATTATTATACATAATGTTTTTCATTCATTCATTTTGCCATGCTACTTTCTCTTGATTTTTATTTGGAGGAAAATAGGCCTTCTTGGACAGTGATATCATTTTTTAATTCATAATATACAGCTCATAGAGAACAGGCAGATGCAAAAAAAAAAAAAAAAAAACCCAAACAAAACCAAAACCAGGTGAGGCTCCCCAAATAAGGCAGGCTGGGGGCTTAGTCTTCAGGATAACTTTTTTAAGCTTACAGGGCAGCACTAGCTGTTTGACTTCTTGTGCATTGGACCAGCACCAACCATCTCTCTTCTCTTTCCTACTAGCCCAGGCTGGAGAGTTCTGCAATGTACATCCTTCCTCTCTAATCCTTCATGGGCTTTTTCCTCTCATTCTCCCAAACTTAGACTGCAGTCTGGGAAGATTCAGGACATTCCACCCTGATACCATCCAAGCTTTGCTTTGGCTTACACTAGGATCTTGCTTTTTGGCCTTGTTTTCCATTCCCCAGTCACTGACCCAGCTTGCATAATGATAAGCTGGCCTTCTTGCCTTTCTCCTTAACCCCCAGTGGCCAGAATCATTGGTAGTGATCCCAGGAATCCTTCCCTGGGAGCTCCTTCTGGTCAATTGACAATACTCAATAGTCATAAAGCTCTTTGTGTACTTGTCACAGAGGTGTTTTTTTGGGGGGTGGGGTGGGGTGAAAGGTGGTGGTGCTGGTGGTGGTGGTGGTGGAAATCTCCATTAGTCCAGAGTCACAAGATTTGTGTTCCAGGACCATCTCCCATATTGACATCCCAAATTGACATATAACTTTTCTAATTTCTTCCATTCAGGGAAAATTGTACTACTTCATAATACCTTTGTCATAGATCCTATGTAAAGAAAACACTTGAAAAATCATGAATTCTTGCTTTGTTCCTTAGGAGGAATGCTCTGTTTTATGTATTTTAAATTGAATTTGTGATTGTTTAAATATTCTTAGAGATTAAAATGTAAAAATGCCTTTTGTTTGTAGCCCTTTTATAATAGCAAGCCTCTTAAAATACTGGGCATTCCAGTAGTTGGTTTAAAGCTGGAATTATTAAGTATAGTCCTTGGTCACATGATTTTAAGTTTTAATGCAACAAGTTTCCAGCTCACTGCATAGAAAGTCTCTGTCTACCTGTTACAAATTTCTGATTTCTTGACTATTTTGACACTGGAGATTTATTTTATAATTATTATAACTATAACCTTAGGTTGGGAGTGAGAGTATATTTTAAAGCAAGGCATTCCCAAATAAAGCACAAAAACAAACCCCCCAATTTTTTTTTTCTTGATTTAAGTTTCTAAAAATAATTTTGTCAATTTTGAAGGAGGGAATATAGTCATGAATTTGTGGGCAAGGAACTCTGGGACTTTGTAAACATTCCATTGGTGATATGTAGTAAGTAAACAGTCACATTTTTATAGACATACAGTTAAGCTGCAATAAATCTGTGAAGAGTTGCACAGGTTTAAATTAAAAGCTTTTAGCCCTATTTTGTTTAATTTCATTTTTGTTATTAAATCACCTATCAAGCAGTTGGTTGTAGATGATTTGCCATGGCACAAGGCAAATAATTAGACTACTTTTCTTATAGGAGTTAACAGTCATGGAATGAAAAACCATGATGGGTGTGGGATGGAAAAATATGATTTAAAGCCAAAAGGATCCTTAAAGATCTAACTTAACCCTGTAATTTTATGGAGGAGGAAACAATCCCAGAGAGGGGAATAATTTATTTAAACTCTATATAGGAATTTCACTAGTTTCTTTCTAATCAACATCATTCTTCTACAGTCAAGTGCTGTCACTTCTTCATAGCCATTTATTTCATGTCATCCCCCACTCTTCAATATTCTCAAATATTCTGCTATTCTGTACATCTAGGTGAAAATTCTTACCTTTTCTTTCAATCTCCCTCTTTCCTCTTCTCCCTAAATTTATCTTCCCTAAATTCCTTGCACATTCCTTAGTCCTATCACAATACAAACTATCAGAGATCAAGGATCATAGAATGTTAGGATTGGATGGGCCTTAGAAATGATCAAATTAAATCTCTTGTGGGGCCAAACGGCAGCTTAGAGAAGGCGGATTTACTTGCTAGTAAGTGGTAAAGCCTAGGTCTGCTCTCTCTTATCAAAATTGTCCCTAAACTGACATCTAGACCTGAACACTGTACTCCAGATAAAGTCTGGCTAGAACTTAGTGATGGTCCATAGGGACCATCACTTCCATCCATAGTCCTTTGGAAGCCAGACATCTTAAAGCAGCCCAGATCCCATTAGCTTTTTGGATAGTCATATCACAATTGCTGACTCTTAACGACATCCTTCTTCCTGTTGGACAAGTCTTTCCCCATACTGTTCTTGTGATAGTGGATTTTGAGCTCCATTATAAGCCTTTACATTCAGCCCTATTCAGTTGCATCTAATTAGATTTAGCCTGTGCTCTGGACAAGATCTTTTAGATCCTGACTGCCATTCCACTGTATTAGCTCCTAGCTTTATGTCATCTTCATTCTTGATGAGCATAACATCTATGCTTTTATCCCAGTCATTGATAGCAACAGTGCCAAGAAAGATCTTAATTATGTTCCAGGGGACCCTCCTCCCAAGTTTATATTGAATTACTTTTTGATTTGGATCATTCATCTAGTTCCAAATCCTCTAATTACATTACTTTCCAGTCTGAATCTGGTTATCTTCTCCATAAGAATGAGATACTTTATTAATTCTAAGCAAACTATATTTGTTACATTTTTTAAGGTTAAATATGTGCAACCATATTTCCGTATTTGTCATATGGAACAAAAGGGAAAAAACCTTGAAAAAACAAACAAGAAAGAAAGGTGAAAAGTACTATGCTTTGATCCATATTGCTTCTTCATAGTTCTCTCTGGATGCGGATGGCATTTTCCAACCTAAGTTTATTGGAATTGCCTTGAATCCCCACATTGTGGAGAAGAGCCAAGCCTATCATAGTTGGTCATCATATAATCTTGTTGTTACTGTGCTACATTCTTCTAATATACTAATTTAATTAGTCAGATAAGACTAGTCAGGTATAACCCTGTTATCTTTCTTTAATTTTTTTTTGTTCTGTATTTTACAAACATCCTCACATGTAAACATTTCCATATATATAGAAGAGCAGATAGAGAAAATTGTAGATAAAACCATGAATCTCTTTTATTACATATGGTTTTCATTAAAAAAAAAATTCAACATGTTAATTTCAAAGCTGTACTTAGTGTGTTTTTCTCTGAACTTCTGTTCACTTATGTGTATTAAAAAATACTACTACATATTCTTCTGTTTTGGCATCTTTATTTCTAATTTTTCCTCCTACTCACATCCTCCTCAAATTAAAAAAAAAATTACAAAAATTCTCTTAAGTGAATCCGTGTACTGGCATCCAAAAGTGTATATCTCAACTGTCTTAAGAATCCCTCATCTCTGTTAGATGGTGGTTAACATGCTCCACCATTGGTGCTTTAAAGCAATAGTTGATCATTGAATTGGCTATAGTTGCAAAGTATTTCAAACCCACCACCATATTTACTCTTTCCCATCCTTCTCCATCCATCTCCTGTTGTTCACATTTTTTGAGTTGCCACTGATAATTGTTTTAGCTATCACATTTGCAAATTCTTTTTTTTTTCTTTTAAATTCAAGTTATTTATTTTTTGCTGAGGCTATTAAGGTTAAATGACTTGACTTGTCCAGGATCACACAGTTAGATGATGGTAAGTGTCTGAGGCCAAATTTGAATTCAGGTCCTCCTAACTTCAAGAGTAGTTCTCTATACACTGCACCACCTAGCTGCCCCAAGTTTTTTATTTTCAAAATGTATGCAAGGATAATTTTTTCAATATTGACCCTTCAAAACCTTGTGTTCCAATTTTCCCACCCCCTTTCCACTACCCTCTCTGCTAGATGGCATGTAATCCAAAATATGTTAAACATGGTTAAAATATATGTTAAATACAAAATAGGCAATCATATTTATATAGTTATATTGCTGCATAAGAAAAAAAAAAGAAAAGAAAATTCAAGCAAACCACAACAAAAAGAGTGAAATGCTATGTTGTAATCCATCCTCAGTTTCCACAGTGCTTTCTCAGGGTGTAGATGGCTCTCATCATCACAAGATGATTGGAACAGGCCTAAATCATCTCATGGTTGAAAAGAGCCAAGTCCATCAGAATTGATCGTTGTATAATCTTGTTGTTGCTGTATACAATCATTTCCTAGTTCTGCTCACTTCACTTAACATCAGTTCATGTAAGTCTCTCCAGGTCTCTCTGAAATCATCCTGCTAATTGTTTCTTATTGAACAATAATATTCCATAATATTCATATACCATAATTTATTCAGCCATTCTCCAATTGATGGGCATTCACTCAGTTTCCAGTTTCTGGCTACTACAAAGAGACCTGACACAAACATTCGTTCACATACAGGTTCCTTTCCCTTCTTTAAGATTTCTTTGGCATATAAGCCCAGTGGAAACACTGCTGGATCAAAGGGTATGCACAGTTTGATACCTCTTTGGGCATGGTTCCAAATTGCTCTCCAAAATGCACACCTGCCAGTTCTTAAGAGTATACAAATCTGGGTGTGGATTTAAGCCAGGTGATATGAATTCATTAAAGGTAACTAAGTTCTCTTATTATATTCTATCTTATCTTGGTTTTCAACCCATGCAAAGTCATTTTTCTTCTGATGTTTTTGTTGCAAAGATGCAAATGTATAGGAGAAAAACAAAAGCAACCTAGGGATTGTATAACGTTTTTCTGTTTTTAAGGGATCATGGTCCTTTCTCTGGTGAACAGTAGTGGTATCCCTTTTTTATTCTTCTTTTTTCATATTGTGCTTTAAAAAACTTTTTGCTCTTCATTTCTCTAGCTAGCCTTAAATCATTCTTACCCTTGTTTGGCTTACAATTCTGACTTTTTTAAAAACAGTGTTATACAACACTCATATTCATTTTCCTTTACCTCCTTATGTTTCCATTTTCCATACATATTTTCAAATTTAAATTAGTTGATGAGTTTTCTGTACATTCACATTGGTCTCTTTAGACAAATTCTTTATTATTTTCCGCCCAGAAATGTTTTTCTTTGTGTTTTCAGAATTTTTTCTTGCTTCCTACCTTTCCTGTACTGACTTTTTAGAAATCGAGAACTCACCCCTATATTCCTTCTGACTCTTTTGAAATATCTACTTTCTCCCCATCTAGAATCCATGTCAGAACCATGCACAGCTTTCCTGTCCTCATCACAAACTCTAGGAGGCAATGAATCTTACTTCTCAAGGTTCCCATCATTGCCTGCCAACAATCTGCACTGGTTACCTAGTTAGATAAGATCTAATATATAATTTCCTTTTATTGGTTCCTCTACTTTTTGAAGGATGAAATTATTAAGGCAAGAAAGGAAGTTGTTCCCTTCTGTATTCCAGAATTCTTTATTTAGTTCTTCTTTTTAGAAATCCAGGGAGTCCATTGTCTAATTTTGGCAAGACTGTTTCTCTTTCAATTGATTTCCACACAAATGCTCTCCATCATGCTGCCCACTTATGCTTTCTGGATTTGCTCACATAAATATATTTTAAAAATAAACAATCCTACTCCACCTACATTCTTTTACCCATTCTATTTTTCTAACAAATTACAGCCATCTAAAGCTATATTTCAGTCATGAGTTTCCTCCCACAAAGCCCTACTGATATTTAAATTTGCCGCCATATTTTAGGCCTTTAGTTCCTTGTGCCTAAACTTTGTGCATTTGTATATAGATATTTCAAGCCATGAGTTTTCTATTAGCTCCTTTCTGAGATATTAGTTGTATGGATATCTCAACTTATATTTTTCCTACTTCTCCAGAATTTAGCTTTGTGGACAATTTTTTCCCTGCCCCTTCATTTAAACATTTATAACAATGATGGGGTTGGCTCAATATCCAGCAAATAAATCTTAGCAGCAAATATCCAGCAAATAAATCTTTTGTTAGGTGTACACCACCTCTTGGCTGAGAATCTGCTCCCTTATATTTTAAGCCATTGTCCAGAAGTTCAGATCCCATTCTTAGACATCATTTTCTTAATTGTTCACTTCCCAAATGATTTTTTTCCTCCTATATATTTAGCTTCCAGTAGTCATTAATGAGGAAAACAAAACCTACATTTTTTTGGTCTTTACCTTATTGACCAAGAGTTCATACCATTTTACAATTTTTTGGGGAGGAGGGATTTCTTCTAGCCTTATTATTTTTGCCCACATGATTTCCAAAAGTGTGTAGCAGTCTGATTTGATAAGTCTTGGGAGGTTTTCTGTTATGTCTTGAATATTTATTCCTGGAAGATGTTAAACAGCCTCCTTATTGTGAGAATAATTGACTACTGCTCCTTTCACATGTCTTTTATTCAAATATCTCTTGAAATCTATCCTTGTTTCTCCTTGTTCTGGAATTCTTAACTTTTTTGTATGTCTTGGACCCTTCTGGCAATCTGAAAAAGCCTGTGGATCTCTTCTCAGAATAATGTTTTAAAATTCACAAAATAAAATACATCAGATTACAAAAGATCAATTATATTGAAATACAATTACTGAAATATACATACATATAGATATAATAAGTGTGTGTATATACATGTAATGTATGCATGCATATGTAATGCATGTATATGTACTATATATAATATAATATACTTAATACTTATTGATTCATTAATTCTTGACTATATGGAAGTAATTTCTAACTACAAGTTTGACAAAGAAGCCTCTTGTTTGAGGTTTCTGTCCTCAGGGAGCTTGTATTATAATAATAATTTACATCTGGTATTTTAAGGTTTGAAAGCTGTTTACTTTAAAGCACCCTTTTAAGATTGATAATTAAATATTGTTAATATTAGATGATGGAAAGACTTGCAGCAAGCAAGTCAACTAGTTAATAAGTGTCAGAGCCAGGGTTCAGACCAAGATCTTCTAACTTTAAAGTCCAATGGTCTTTTTACTAATACTTAAAATTCACTGGCTTTTAAAAGTCTTTTATGACCTGACTCCTTCCTACCTTTCTATTCTTATACTTTGCTTCCCTCCACATATCTTCAGATTCCCTGTAATTGGCCTTGCTGTTCCCTGTACACAATGCTCCATCTCTGGATTCTGAATAACTTTGCTGATATCCCCCTATACTTGTAACACTGGCCCTCCTCATCTCCACCTGCTGGCTTTCCTTGAGTCTCAGTTAAGGTCTTATTTTGTGCAAGAAACCTTTCCCTTTTCACCTTAATCTTACCCCAAATTTATCTTGTGTCTATCTTGCTTATATTAAATTGTTTGTATATTGTCTCTGCATGACTTCCCCTCCACCCCCACCCCCACCCCCATAAGACACTATAAACTCCTTGAGAGCAGGGACTGTTTTTTTACCTTTCTTGGTATTCCCAGTACTTAGTTCAGTGACTAGCATATGGTGGATAATTTATAAGTGCTAGCTGACTGGTATATAATAATAGATGGTATCTTTAATCTTGCCTATTACATTTTAATTTTAAATATCTTTTTTTTAAAATTTATTTTTAAAGCTTTTTTTTAAAAAACATATGCATAGTTTTCAACGAAATTCACCCTTGCAAAACCCTTGTATTCCAAATTTTTTTTCTCTCCCTTTCTCCCACTCCTTCCTCTACATGGCAAGTAATCCAATATATGTTAAACATTTACAATTCTTCTATATATATTTCTACAAATTATCAAAAATCAGATCAAAAAGGAAAAAAAGAGAAAGAAAGCAAAATGGAAGCAAACAACAACAACAACAACAACAACAAAAGTGAAAATACTATATTGTGATCCCATTATGTAGGGATCTCAGTTTCCATAGTACTCTCTCAGGGTATAGATGCCTCTTTCCATCACCTGCCCATTGGAACAGGCCTGAATCACCTTATTGTTGAAAAAGAGCCACGTTCATCAGAACTGATCATCATATAATATTGTTGTTGTGTACAATTATTTCCTGCTTCTGCTCATTTCACTCAGCATCAGTTCATGTAAGGCTCTCCAGGCCTCTCTGTATTCATCCTGCTGATCATTTCTTACAGAACAATAACTCCATAACATTCATATACCACAATTCACCCAACCATTCTCCAATTGATGGGCATCCATTCAGTTTACAATTCCTTACAACTACACAAAGGGCTGCTACAAACATTTTTGCACATGTGGGTCCTTCTTCCTTTTTTATGCTCTCTTTGTGATAAAGACCCAGTAGAGATGCTGCTGGATCAAAGGGTATGCACAGTTTGATAACTTTTGGGGCATAATTCCAGATTGCTCTCCAGAATGGTTGGATTCGTTCACAACTCCACCAACAATGCATCAGTGTCCCAGTTTTCCCGCATCCCCTCCAACATTCATCATTATCTTTTCCTGTCATCTTAGCCAATCTGACAGGTGTGTAGTGCTATCTCAGAGTTGTCTTAATTGGCAGTTCTCTGATCAGTAGTGATTTAGAGCATTAAATTTGTCTAGA
The DNA here is from genome assembly GCF_016432865.1 of Antechinus flavipes. Classification (NCBI taxonomy): domain Eukaryota; kingdom Metazoa; phylum Chordata; class Mammalia; order Dasyuromorphia; family Dasyuridae; genus Antechinus; species Antechinus flavipes. The sequence continues at coordinate 62,583,304 of NC_067399.1, forward strand.
TAAAGTAGCTTTTATTATCTTGCATAATTGCTTTTTCATATCTGCTTAGAAAATCATAGAATTTCAGTTAAAAGAGACATCAGAAATTATTTATCTGGTCCTACTGATATCTGAAAATAAATCCCCACTATAAAACACCCAGTAAATTTTTGGTGAAGACCTTCAGTAAAGGGAGCTTTTGGATGCAGATTATTCCACATTTGAATAACTGTTTATTAACAAGTTTTTTCCTGACATGCAGCTTTAATTGGCTTCTTTATAACTCAACTTCTATACATCCCATCTAATTCTCTTTTGAGGCTAAGTAGAACAAGTCCAATCCCTTTTGACTATAACAGTCCTTCAGGAACTTGAAGACAAATAGCATATCTTTTTTTTAAAAATTAAATTAAATTTTATTTAATAATAACTTTATATTGACAGAATCCATGCCAGGGTAATTTTTTTACAACATTATCCCTTACACTCACTTCTGTTCCGATTTTTCCCCTCCCTCCCTCCACCCCCTCCCCTAGATGGCAAGCAGTCCTATATATGTTAGATATGTTGCAGTATATCCTAGATACAATATATGTTTGCAGAACCGAACAGTTCTCTTGTTGCACAGGGAGAATTGGATTCAGAAGGTAAAAATAACCCGGGAAGAAAAACAAAAATGCAGACAGTTCACATTCGTTTCCCAGTGCTCTTTCTTTGGGTGTAGCTGCTTCTGTCCATCATTTATCAATCGAAACTCAGGTCTCTTTGTCAAAGAAATCTACTTCCATCAGAATACATCCTCATACAATATCTTTGTCAAAGTGTATAATGATCTCCTGGTTCTGCTCATTTCACTTAGCATCAGTTCATGTAAGTCTCTCCAAGCCTCTCTGTATTCATCCTGCTGGTCATTTCTTACAGAACAATAATATTTCATAACATTCATATAACACAATTTACCCAGCCATTCTCCAATTGATGGGCATCCATTCAATTTCCAGTTTCTAGACGCTACAAACAGGGCTGCCACAAACATTTTGGCACATACAGGTCCCTTTCCCTTCTTTAGTATCTCTTTGGGGTATAAGCCCAGTAGAGACACTGCTGGATCAAAGGGTATGCACATTTTGATAACTTTTTGGCATAATTCCAGATTGCTCTCCAGAATGGTTGGATTCGTTCACAACTCCACCAGCAATGCATCAGTGTCCCCGTTTTCCCGCATCCCCTCCAACATTCATCATTATTTTTTCCTGTCATCTTAGCCAATCTGACAGGTGTGTAGTGATATCTCAGAGTTGTCTTAATTTGCATTTCTGTGATCAATAGTGATTTGGAACACTTTCATATGAGTGGTAATAGTTTCAATTTCATCCTCTGAAAATTGTCTGTTCATATCCTTTGACCATTTATCAATTGGAGAATGGCTTGATTTCTTATAAATTTGAGTCAGTTCTCTATATATTGTGGAAATGAGGCCTTTATCAGAACCTTTAACTGTGAAGATGTTTTCCTAGTTTGTTGAGTAGCATATCCCTTCGAGCATCCTAGAACTCCCAACTGATCCTCATAAAACATTTATTCAAGACTATTCACTATCCTTGTTGTCCTCCTCTAGGAGGAAGAATGTCTAGTGGGCCTTGTAAAGCCCCAGAAATCAGGTCTGGTCCTGCCAAGTCAACTGCAGGCATGATGAGATGAAAGTTAGATACAACAACTTCCCATTGCTTGAGTTTTTAAGTTGATATTATTTTCTAGCCTGTAAATAATGTTATAAATATCCAAATGGTCTTTGGCAGAAAAAAGATTCTCCATTCTTGCTCTAGACACTCTCCCACTTAGTAATGTTATTGTTAAAATGTGGAGACCAGACTAAATAAACATAGGATTACAGGTAGGTTCTCATAAGGATAGAAGTACAGTGGAACCATCATCTTTTTTGTCCTTGTTGTGATGACTCTTAATGCATCTCAAGTTCTTGGGAGCTTTTTTGGCTTCTATTATCAGAGTAAATTTGTTAAGCTTGTAATCTATTAAAATCCAGCTTCTGTGGTTCGTGCTTCCATGTAAGGTCTCATAATTGAATGTAGAGGTTATGAAATTATGATTTATTCTCAGGAAATATTTGATTTGTATACCTTTTTTACTTACCTATATGCCTGCGGTCATGTTAAAATTTCTTGGGTGGAAAAAGTTTAAGAAACCCTGCATTAAAACATCCAGCCCTGACTGCTGGCTCATCTGCTTCTCTTACTTTTGGAAAGTTGAATTTTTGAACCTAAATGTTTTCTTATTGAATCCTTGCTTAATCAGTTTAGTCCAGTATTCTAATTTCTCCCTGCCTCCCCTCTCCGCCTCCCCTCCCCCCCTTTTTTTTCCTGAGGCAGTTGGGATAAAGTGACTTGCCCAGGAAGTGTTAAATGTCTGAGGTCACATTTGAACTCGGGTCCATCCTGACTTCAGGACTGGTGCTCTATCCACCGTGCTACCTAGCTGCCCTTAGTATTCTTGAGTCTTCTTAGTAGACCCTTGGAGGCTCTTTGTGGTTACTGTTTTCTTTTCTATGTTCAGAGATTCTTTTAATTTGAACATTTCTATAATATTTCTAAAATTTCAACTAAATTCTAACATCAAGCTCACTGCTTACTATTTGTAGGCTATCTTCTTTCCCTTTTTTAGGAAATAGGCATATCTGCCTTTCACCAGTCCTGAGCTTCCTCTCCCATTTCCCACAATTTTTCAGATCTCACTGATAATGATTTGGCAGTCACATTCAACAGTTCATTTGGACTTAGTGACTTGAATTCATCAAGAACAGCTGGGTACTTTCTAACATTATTTATCTTGAGCATCAACTTTCTTTTAGCCATTTTTGTTCTATCCTTTCCAGGCCTTTCTCTTTGGAAGAAAACAAATCAAAAAGACAAAACAAGAAGACACAATCAGAATATAAATCAACATTTCTGCCTTTTCTCTGCTCTTATCATTTTCCTGTCCATTCTAAGCAGTGATACTGTATTTTTAATACTCTTTTCCCTGATATAGATGAAAAGAAACAACAAATCTCCAGAACCTCCTCTACCTTTTTTCTTTTGTTCTTTCCAGTCTCAGCTCATTTTCAGTTTTAAGATCTTTTCCATTTCATCTTCTTTTACCTGCTTACTTCCATTTTCCATAGCTAGTTTAAAAAAAATCAAAGTTGGTCATTCAGCTTTTTCTATCCACATAACTCTATCTAAATATCTACCTTAATTCTGCATTGAAATTATAAGCAATTTTGAAATTGTAGTCCTACTTAATGATGAGTCATTCAGAATTTTTTTCCCAACCTTCTCCCCCTCATTTTTTTTTTTTTAAGATTTGATTATATTTAAAGGAATGTGTGGAATGGGCAGGAGAATTTTGTGTGTTTTGGAGGAGACAGAAATCTGTAATCTGCAAATTTCAGTACATCCTGGCTCTGAAAAAATCTAGCCTTGCATGAGCTGACTTCACATACTTAATCTTGGTTGGTTTTTACTGGAATATTTTACTTTTAGAATATCAGTCATAGATGGCCAGAAGGAAGAGACCTTGGAATACTTCAAAACATAGAATGTTAAATCTTAGATTCACAATTTTGTGTGTATTGAACTTTTTTTGAATGTAAATTGAACTAGAGGGAACCTAAGAGATCTCCTGGTTTCAATTCCTAATTATAGAAATTAGGAAATTGAGGCCCACAGTGAAATCCTTGGCAGAACCAGGACTAGAAATTAGGCTTTTCCTCTCCCACTTCTTGGCACCCTCCAACCCCCATTTTTCTGCTTCATTTTACCATTTGTCCTTCTTCTGCCCCGAAGTTACAGCCCCTGTAGTTGCAAGATGGAAGCAATGGCAAGTGAAAGAAGATGGAACTCAATTGGAATCAGGAGTCCCTCATTCTGCCTCATCCCTCACATCTGACTGTTGGGCAAGACCTGTCCTTTCTGCCGTTGTCACATCTCTCATACATGCTCCCTTCTCTCCTGACACCGTCAGCACCTTAAACTTGTTTTTTTGCAATGGTGTTAGTTGATCTCTGCCTCAAAGTCCCTCTTCATTCTAATCCAATCTCCACTCAGTTATCAGAGTGGTCTTCCTAAAAAGTCTGACCACATTCTTCCCCTTTAGTCAATGACTTCCAATGATTCCTTGTTACCTCCAGGATCAAATATAAAATCCTCTGGTTTTCAAAACTCTTCATAAGCTGGCCTCTTCCTGCATTTCCAGTCTTCCTGTACCTTACTCTCTATTCCTTTTATTCTTGACTCTAGTCTCCTGGCTGTTTCTTTAATATATTCCATATCTGGACTACATGGATTTTTACTGGCTAGCACCATTCCTCCTCAAGTTCACCTTTTAAGTTTCAGCTAAAGTCCACCTTCTACAAAAAGCCTGTGCCAGTCTTCCTTAATCTTGGTGCCTTCCTTCTGAGACTACCCGCAATTTAAACTGTACACATCTTGTTTGTCAGTAGTTGTTTTCATTTTGTCGTTTCCATTAGACTATGAGCTCCTTGAGAGCAGGTACTGTTTTTTCCCCTTTTCTTTATATCAGCACAGTGCCTGGCAATAGTAGGCACTTAATACATGATTTTTGACTCTTTGGAAGTTATACTTTAGCAGTAAGACAAGAAAAATAAATTGAGTGAATAAGCCCAGGTAAAAGGGAATCATCACTTTTTGCAGATAACATGATGATATGATTTACATCGAAAATCCTGGTAATTCAAATTATCCTGGCAATTCAAACTATTAACAATTTCAGCAAAATTGTAGAATATGAAATAAATTCATACACATCATTAGCACTTCTGTATATAAAACAAAAAATATTCAAGAAAAGAGAAAGTATAAAATATTTAGTAGTTTGCCTGTTTCCTCCACACAAAAGAACTATATGAACACAATTACAAAACCCTCTTTGCACAAATAAGACAGATTTTAAGTAATTGGAGATTTTGGACATAGTTCTAATTAATTATGCATAGCCAAGGTAACTCCATGGCTCAGTGGATAGAATGCCCATTCTAGAGTCAGGAAATCTTTTTGAGTTCAAATCCAATCTCAGACACTTACTGGTTATATGATCTTAAACAAGTCACTTAACCCTGTTTGTCTCAGTTTCTCATCTGTAAAATAAGCTAGAGAAGGAAATGGTAAACCACTCCAGTATCTTTGCCAAGAAAAGCCCAAATGGGATCAAAAAGAGTTATATGTTACTGAAACGATTGAATGACAACAAGTCTAATTAGTATGATAAAGATGATAATATTACCTAAGTTAATTTACTTATTTAGTGCTATACCAATCAAATTTCCCAAACATTACTTTATAGAACTAGACTAAAAATAACAGAATTCATCTGGTAAAACAAATGATCAAGAAGGGAATAAGTGAAAAAAAAGTGGGAAGGAAGGGGGCCTACAAGTATACTACAAAGCAATAATCCTAAAACAAATTGATATTCTGAAAAAAAGTGTTATTCAGTGGAAAAGGATATCTGTTCAAAAAGATTTTTAACAGTTCTTTCTCTGATAGACAATTGGAAATGAAGGGAGTATGGATCAATTAAGGAATGGATAAATACATTATGTTATATAAATGTAATAGAATGCTATTATGCTGTAAGAAATAATGAAAGGAACAATCAACTGCAATTCCAGATAATTCAAGTGGAAGCTTGCTATGAATCTCTTAATAGAGAAGAGTTGATGATTTCAGAGGAATGATTGAAACATAATTTTTTGAAATGGCCAACATAGGAATTTATTTTATGTAATTATATTTATTTGTAATGGAGGTTTTGTTTTTCTTGCTTTCTCAGCTGGGAAGAGGAGAGAAGGGATGAGTAGGAGAAAATGTGAATCTGAAAATAAAATTTAATTATAAAAAAACCTTAAATATTAGCTGCTATTATTATTTAATATTCAAAAAACCAAAAAAACTCTCTTTAGCTTAAATAATGTTTTATTGATTGTATTCCATAAAGAAAAGTTTGATATGTAAAACTAATAAGAAAGGTTGATTTAGAGAATATAATGTTAGTAAAAGCTCCTAACTTGGAGTAAGGAAACATGAATGCAAACCTTGACTTTGGCACTAAGTGGTTGTGTGACTGACTGTACATCATTCTACCTCAATGAGCCTCAATTTTTCTCATTTGTAAACAATAGTTTTTGAACTACCTGTTGTGTTATAAAGGAAGTATTTTGTAAATTTAAAAATACCATGGAAATGTGAATTCAGTTTGGTTTTAATGATGAATAGTTTTTTATATTAGTCTACTTTAAAAAAAATTGGTGTTATATGATAAATTTTGGTTCATTCAGATCTTCTGCTGGAGTATCATTTCCTCCTTGACTATTCTTTTGAAAAATTTATTTTCCCCCAGCTAATCCAAATCCTTGTTCCTTCTTCCCTTGTATAATTCAGGACCTTCCTCTCCTCTCATATACCTTGCAACAAATATTCATAGTGAAGCAAAAGCATAATTGCATTGGTGTCTTAATAAATATATGCCCCAATTGTACCCCGAGTCCATCTCTTTTTGACAGGAAGTTGATAGCATTTTTCATCATCAGTTCTCTGGGATTTTGATTTGTTACTGTGATGATAAGAGTTCTTAAGTTTTTAAAAATTGATTGTTTTTACAGTATATTAACATATATTAAATTGTTCTCCTGATTCTGCTTACTTCACTCTAAATCAGTTCATTCAAATCTTTCCAGTTTTTTTCTGAAACCATCTCTTTCATTTTTTCTTACAGAACAATATTAGTCTATTACAAGCATAAATTATAAATTATTCAACCATTCCTCAATTAATGGGCAAACCCCTAATTTCCATTTCTTGACCACCATCAAAAGAGTTTCTATGAATTTTTTTTTTAAACAAATGGATCTTTTTTAAATCTTTCCTTGATCTCCTTGAGTTATCAGTCTCTAAGTCACAACTTAGTAACTTTTTGGACATAGTTCTAAATTGCTTTCCTGAATAATTTGACCATTCCGCAGCTTTCTCACCAACATAGTGTTCCAGTTTTCCTGCAACCCCTCAACTAAGTTACTGGAGAAATTTTTTGATACTCTGTAATATTATTTTCACTTTGCTTTCTGTATCTCATTGTTAATCAGTTACTCCAGGCAAAGTTGGCTTGTGGACATCTTCCTTTTGAAGCTGGTACAACAGCCTCTTTACAACTTGAGTTAGAGTTGAAGCCTCATAAAAAAGATGTTAAACAGTTATTGAACCAACTTCAAAAGAGAGTTAAAAATAAACGTTATTGGTCCTCTCTTTCCTGAAAGTCTTTAGTGAGACTGTTCCAATCTGGGGCTCCAAGCAAAAATGTCCGAAAGTGCCTTTTTACCCTTGGTTAATTACAGAATAAGCAGAAGAAACTACTCATTAGCTGGATAATTGTAGGGGCATATTGAGCAGTAGTTGATCCTGCTTTCATCAGAACTAAAATAGTTTCCAGAAAAATAGTCTGTTCAGTATGCAAAGCATGTTCTTATTTCTTTAATTGATAATAAAAATCAATAATTCTTAGAACTTTAAGGTTTGCAAAGTACTTTACAAATATCTCTTGAGCCTCTTAAAACTCTGGGAAGTAGATATTATTATACTCAGTTTACAAATGAGGAAACTGAGGCAGACAGGTTGAACAGCTTGAACAGTCCAGTGTCAGATAGCTGGTGAATGTCTTTAGGTTGGATTTGAATTTAGGTCTTTCTAATTCCAGACCCAGTGCTCAATCTAGTATGACACCTAGATATTGGGGTAGTATAGTAGTTCCTATTTCAAGTATTATAATTAAGAGAGTTGAATTTTCTTTTAATTAACATAGCTAAACTTCTCACTAATACATTTATTATGTATTAATAGTTACTTATATTTCGACGTCTAAAGAACATTGGGTATAAGTAGGCTGCATTTAATTACTGGTGATCACATTTGTAAGAAGTAGTATTAAATATATCACTGGTGGTATATTTTACTGGAGATAGGCCAAAATAATGTAGTAAAGTAAAGATAATGTATCTAGCTCTAGTGCTTGATTCGAGAACTAGAAGGATGGAGTCTATGCTCTTGGTTTCCAGAAACACACGGACAAAAGCTGAATAGGATGAGAAGGTGCGAAAAGGAGTTGTTCAATATTGATGAATTATCCCTCTCAATTGAAGTATTGTTTGAAAAGATTTCTTTTATTTCAACTAGACTAGTCTTTATGAAAGCAGGAACTGTCTTATCAGAACCTTTATTTTTCCTTCTACCCGAGTTCAGAAAAGTCCTGTCCATATAGAGTGAATGTTTAATAATTATTTACCTCTTTGAATTTTTGAATACCTGTGTGTCATGGATTTTAAATGAGGAAATCATAGTGCAGTGTAAAGATCTATGAGGATAAGTAACTTTAAATATTTATATTACTTTTAAGTTATTCTGCTCAAAATCCAGGGAGAACAGCTTCCTAGAAATAATTTCTCTTTCTTTCCTTCCTTCCTTCCTTCCTTCCTTCCTTCCTTCCTTCCTTCCTTCCTTCCTTCCTTCCTTTTTTCCTTCCCCCTTCACTTTTTTCATTTATTTTCTTTTTGAGGCAGTTGAGATCTAGAAATAAGCAATAGTTGAGAATCTCAGGAAAAATTTTTGAAAGTCATTATTATAACAGCTTTGCTTGGGCTTGTTAAACCTATTCCTGGGGAACCACTTTGTTTTGAATCTTTGAATCTACTTTTCAATATTCAAGATATAGTTAGTAGAAAAAATTATTTTATGGAAGAGACATACATATATGTATGTATGTGTGTGTGTGTGTGTATGTATGTATGTAATTTAAGGAAAGAAAAGAAATATTTCAAATAATTGTATGTACTGTGCAGCATCTGAACTCATAATGTATTTTTGTTGTTTTTGGAGGGAGAACGGGAAAGGACCTTAATGTGGTTTTATTTTGGCCCTATTAATTATTTTTTGTCTCTGATAATTTGAAAAGAGGTTTAAAGGAAATCTAGTAATGGATGTTTCTATAGCTCTTTAGGTTTTATTTAGATAGCTTTACAAAGTGGCATTCCTAACAAATTTTGCTGCTGTTGAGTTGTTTTTCAGTTATATTTGGACTGATTCCAGCTCTTTCCTATTAAATTCTCTGGGACTCTCTTTCCAGTTTGGTTCAGTTTTACCTCCTCACAACCCTGTTTTCCTAAAGCTGTAACCCTTAACTGCTCTCCTTTTACTGTGTCTTGTTCCCATCTGGTTGCTTCCTTGACAAATTCTCTTTTGAAGATTTTGTCTTCAAACTTTTCCTTGAGCTTCTTCTACTTCCTTGACTTACCAGGAAGTTGATTTTTCTCTAAGTGATAGCTCATCTCCTGAAGAAAGAGATCTTCCACTCTTTGATTCAGTAGTGGGGATAAAAGGCTTAGTCAGCTTAGTGTTCCATAAAGTCCCTTGTAGTCCTTTGAATTATAATCATTATTATTGATTTGTTTTCGTTTTTGTAACCATTTCTTATTTATAAATTTTAACATAACAGCCACCTAAAAAAACATCCAAAGAGACCCCTCCACAATATTTTTGTTCTTGTTATTGAAGCAGGAGTTAAGTGACTTGCAGCTATTATGTATTTGAGGTTGTATTTGAACTCAGCTTCTCCTGACTTCAGGACCAGTACAATGTCTTAAAATTTTTAAAAATTATGTTTATATTGATATGATATGTTATTCTGGTTCTACTTCCTCTACCAATGCTTCTTGAAGGCTGTGCCATGTTCTGCTTCCAGAGCTCTCTACTCCTCTAGAAGGAAAGAAACACTTATTTCCTGGAATTTTACTTTGTTTTATTCCAATAAAGCAGAAAGACAGACGTATTCTCTCTATTTACAGAAATATTCTCATTGGGAAATGTTCTAGAATAATAACTTCATGGAATGTTGGAGTTATAAGGATTTTTAATGAAATCTATTTTTTCCAAACCCCTCATTTTACAGATAGAAAAACAGAGAAGGGAAATAATGTGCCAATGACAGATAGACAATTAAATGATAGACACTATTAGAACCCAGGGCTCCTGGTCTCAAGCTCTTCACATTGCCCTACACTAACAACAACAACAAATTGATCATTTGTTAACATTTATTTTGTTAAAAAAAGTTACAGAAGAAACTGTAAAGACTTTGTATATATAGGCCCAATGATTGGCTGTGTAAGTAACCCTCTAGTTAAATTTGGAAAGCTTCAACTATATATAGATCACTTTATTACTATTCAGTTATTTCAGTCATGTTCAACTCTTCATGATTCCATTATTTATTTATTTGTTTGTTTTCTGGCAATGTACTGGCGTCATATGCCATTTCCTTTTCCATCTCATTTTATAGCTGCGCTAACTCATTGAAGCAAACGGGGTTTGCCTTCACACAGCTAGTTAAGTGTCTTAGGCCAGATTTGAACTCAGGAAAATAATAAAGAAAAAGAACTATAGTCTATATCAGTGCAAGGCGCAATTCTCATAACACTGAAATGAGATTCCTTGGAATATATGAGAAACATGTAGTTTGCAAGGAGTGAAAAAAGTACTAGGGAAGTTTTATTCATGGAGCCTTGGACCCTGAAAATGAAAGGGGATGGGGGAAATCATATTGGAAATCAACAGTATGGTTAAGCATCTTCAGATGGATGTGGTTGAAGGCAGCTGGTTTCCTGTATATTCTATGCATGTATTGTTTGTTCTTTAGTACTAATTTAAACAGTCTGGGTATGCAGCCATTTGGGGAGGGTGGCATTTATACTCAAATTCTGTGGGCATTCTTTCTGGCAGGGAAAATGCTGACCATTTTGTGGTTTTTATAGGATCTTAGGACTTCGAGCTGCAGAGATTTCTCTTTACACATGAGGAAACAGCAGCCCAGAGAAGAGAGGACCTGACTGAGGTCACAAAAGTGACTGGATTTCAAACCCATTTCCTCTCACTTTCAACCCATAATTCTAGAAATTAGGTGCCATTCTGTTATTAAACCACACAAAGAACACTTTCTGTAGTGCTTTTTAAATATATTCACACATACATACACACATATTTGAATATGTATGTGTGTATATGTAAAGATTAACTGATAATCTTTTGTTCTTACATTGCTTCCATTGGTGAATGTATCTTCTCACTTTCTAGAATTCCCATCTTTTTCAAGATTCAGATCCGGTGCTACCATACAGCAGCAAAGCCTCAGGATCCACCCCGTTGTTAGTACCTTTCCCTCACCTTACTTTGTACTGACTTTGTTAATAGAGAATTGTGTAGCAGAAAATTTTTTAAAATAACAGAGCAGCAAAACTAACATTAAACAAATTTTATATTACATATGAAGTTTCACACCCAAAGCTTGCTAACCATTCAAAGAAAGGAGTTGTATTTTCTCATCTCCACTTTTATTCTAAACTTGATCATGACAGTACAGTTCTTTCTTTTCTTTTTCATTTTTTTGGTAGTGCTTTTAATAGCTTTATCTCTCTCCTTCTTAACTTTACCATTATAGTTGAGAGTGGTGTAATTATCCCCCCTATCCCTAAAGTGTGCAGCCTTGCAGACATCCTTGACTGTTTCTTCCTTCCTCATCCCTCACTTCTAATAAGTAAGTCTTGTCAACTCTACTTCCACAATGTCTTGCATCCATCTTTTCCGTGGATTATTTCAGAAGCCCCCTAATTGGTCTGTTTCCAGTCTGTCCCCTTTCTATGCCTATTTGCTTGTCGTGAAATGTGTACAATAGGGATGATTTTTCACTTTACCTAATGAATGACTTTATCTTGAGTGTGCATTTCTGCATGCATGTGCAAATTGTTGGATATCAAAAGATGACCCAGTTGTATTTCTCTGTTAAGTACCATGTATAGCCTATGGAAAGTAACTTCTAAGTTAGTAAAATCCTGAAAGCAGAATTTATGGTAAACATAGAAGTGTTGCCAAGGCAGAATTGAAATTTAAGTCATTTGCATAGCCATAGGGCAGGTCCCAGCTCCACTAAGTATTACCTTTACTCATTTTGGGGTTTAGGGAATTCTGAAATAGGAAAAAAATATTTACATAGTTAAAAGTAGCTTGAAAAGTATGGGGGAATCACAGCTGGGCTGTGGCACAAGCAAAACTAAGACCAAGACAGGCTGACAGCTTCATAATATGGCGTCAACCAGAACCATCTCAACAAAATACAAATGTTTGTTTAAAAAAAATTTTTTTTTGATCAAGATGTTAGCATTCTAAGTGATTAAAGCTTGGAGGATCATAGAGATTATCTGGTCTAATCCCTTCATTTTGCATATGGCCATGCTGAGGCCCCTTGGGAATTGATAAGTTTAGGGTCATAATAACTAGTTAGTACCCTTGGGTTCAATTATCATCTCTACAGCAGGTGTCTCTAATATATATAATACACTCTCACACCCTAGTATCACATTACCAATTGCCTACTAGACAACAATTATAATTGTAATTGCAAACTGATCATATCCAAAATAGAAATTACATTTTTCCCATAACCCATGTCTTCTCCAAATTTCTTTTTTTCTTTCTTTTGCTACCACCGTCTTTGCAGTAACTGAGATTAGCAGTTTTAAAATCTTGTCTCTTTCTCCCTCAGTACTCTATCCAAATGATTACCAAGTACATTACTAAATCTCATCGATTCTATTCATATGACATCTTTGCCATGCATTCCCTTTTCCTCCTCTCACAGAACTTCTACTTTAGTTCACACCATTATCATTCTTGCTTAGACTATTGAAGCAGCGTTCTATTTGATTCCTCTGATTCCAGTCTCTTTCTCCCATTCATTTTTTCCATAGCACCAAACAGTCCATTTCTCTCCCGACTCTGCATCTTTTCACTGACTCTCCCATGTCTGGGATATTCCCATTCTCTATCTCCACTTCATTGACTTTCTTAAAGACAGTTTAGATATTCTTTTTTCAGGAGACCTTTTTTGTTCTTTCCTTCCCTCTAAGGTTATCTATGCTCTATATGTATACATCTTGGAAGTCCAGATGTTTGCATGTTGTCTCCCACCCTAGTGTGGGAACTCCTCATGGGGAGGGACCCCCCCATAGTTTTTTTTTGACTCCCCATAAATAAACCTCAGTGCTGGCACATAGTAAGCATTTGATATATGCTTGTTGGCTTACTGATAGTTGCAAAATTAATATTTAAGATAAGATCTGATCATATTATTCCTCTACTAATATTCTTCCTCTCCTCACCCAGTACCTTTCTATTGCCTTTAGGATAAAATACAAAATCTGAATCAGCCTTGGATTTAAAGCTATCTAATATTTTCTTTCCACCTACTTTTCTGGTTTTATGTCATCTCACTTCTCCCAGATGCATTGTCTGTCTTTTTCAAATTGACCAGTAGCTGTTACTTGAATTTGACATGCCATCTCCTACCTGTGCTCTTTGTACAGGGGATTGGTTATCCATGGACAGAATGTAGTTTTCCATACTTCTACCATGTAAAAATCAGTCTTTGAGATAGCGCTCTGATGCCACCTCCTACTTATTTATATAAGTAAGGCTTATGCCTTTTCTGATTACCCTGGTTTGTACAAACTCCCTCTTGAAATTATTTTGTATTTAATTTGTTTCTATTTATCTGGTTTCATAGATAATGCATGACAGAATAAAGGAAAGAAATTGAAATCAGGAATACCTGTATTCAAATCCCTGCCCATCCCTTCCCCTTCCTCCCTCTCCCCCACCTTTCCCCCAATCTGTCACTATGTGTGTGACTTTGAGATGGTCACTTAAATTCTCTGGCCTGGGTTTCCTCATTTGTAAGATAAGAGGATTGATAATTTAACTCTTATTTCCCCAGTATGTAAGATTCCTGAGGGCAGGGACTATTTTCTTTTTGCCTTTGTATAGCAGGCACTTAATATAAACTTATTGAATTGAAAAAAATAATAGTGGAAAAATTAGGATCACAGTCCAGGTCTTCTGATTCCTGTATCAGTACGGTAGGGAACATGGGGCATATTAGGGTATAGAGGTAGAAGAGAACACAGATGGCAGCTTCGTGGTTCTTGGAAAATTCTCCTGGTATGCTCCCATGGTGCTGGGGTCCCAGGAGCAGCTGGGGGAGTCATGTTGCTACAGCATTTCTGCCCGGCTGTCTCAGGCAGTCAAAGCATATGAAAAGGACCATCAGATAATTCTATATAAATGGTGTGGAATAAGAGCGATGCTAGGATGGAGTCTATGGAGGATGGAAAAATTATGTAGCAATACAGCCCTTAGTATGAGGGCCTCGTCTTTTCCCCCTCGTGTCTTTATTGTGGGGATTTAATATGCCCAGGGATGTCAGTGGTCAATCGTTGAGTTTTATGTCATTCCAGAGTCTGATCCCTGCTTGCTAGGATTGTAGGCTTAAGACTCACAATGAATCTATGTACATATCTAGCCTAGTGCTGCACATCTGAATTATAGTGGCTGAGCTCACTCTTGGCTTCCCCTCCTCAACAGAGTGCCCAGGAACAGGCAGCAGGAAGTAACACTGGGCCTCTGTTCTGTCCATTTATATGAGACTGCTCTCCCTCTCAGAATGGGGCAGAATGCTGCACAAATGTTTTAATGTTTCCACGTACTGTCAATAAATGTGGAAATTGCCCAGAGAGCTTTTATTTTTTGCTTCTTGGCCCTTATTCTTTCTTGCTTGAATGTTTCAGTGCTGTTGACTCTGAAACAAATTTAATTTTATTTACCCTTCTTACTTTCTTTTATCAGGCTTTATCTTAATCTTGGTTTAGTGGACCTTAACCCAGTCTTCTTTTAGTAATAGATCATTTTTCTTTTAACTCCTGAGGCAATAGTCACATTTCCAGCCCTACTCCTATTTAGCAAACGGAAAACAAAGAAAGATAAGATTATATAAGAAACAATTGACTATCTGGTAAATAATTTACCTGTATAATCTTTTCTTTAAGCACAGGAACCAAAAAGGTAACTGATCACATTATTTAAGTGGGAGAGACTAATTCTATCTTTTCCCAGGAGAAAATAGTGTGAATTGACCTCCTTTACCCAATATCCTCTCTAGAGAGAGATTTCATGTCACAGGAATCATATATAGCACAGTGAATTGATAGTTGAAAATTCTTTTAAGTATTAGAAGAGCTTCACTGAAGTCCTTATGTCCTAGAAGTGAAAATGATTTTTTTAAAAATTAAAACTTTTTATTTTCAAAACAGGCATAATTTTTAACATTTACCTTTGCAAAACCTTGTGTTCCAGAATTTTTTCCCTGCCTTTCCTCCCCACCCCTTCCCCTAGATGGAGTAATCTAATTTATGTTAAACATGTGCAATTAGTGAAAATGATTTTCAGACCTTGTCAACAGAGGGCAAACTCCAGCTAGAACTGCTTCACAATGAAGTCTAGGGGCATGTTGTTTGTCATTGTTCCAAGGACCAATTTATTACCAATAGTGGTGGCTAGAAGGTGGCAATTTCTGCTCGACACCCCCCTCAAGAGACACCCCCCTCAGATGCTCATCATAGTTTGCTAAACTGAAGAGCAAAAGTGACTTTATCAGATCCGGGGTACAAATAGCTCCTTATTATAGAGATGGAAATGGAGGTTCAAATGAGGGGAATAGTTTGTCCAAGAGCACCCCGCCAAAAAGAGGAAAGCTTGGAATTAATCCCTGGGCTTCCACCTTGAAGTCCAATGTGCTGGCCATAGCATCCACAGAACAGATATAACCAGGGCATAGATCTGAACTTTCCTAGTCTACAATTTAGGAAGGGAGTTGGGGAACAGATACATGTGTGTATTTGTTTTAGTGTAGATATGAATGTGAATATTTTATTTTTTAGCACATATCTTTCAGCAGTTCAAAAGCCTTTAATAAAACATAGTGCTACATTGATAATGCTTTTTATTTATGAAAGAATCTATATTCTATTCTTCAGTATTTTGAAATTCATGAATTTGTTGGTGCAGGTATTCCCTTTGCCAGTACAGCTTTTAATTCCTCTGTTTGTGTATACTTATATCTGTATGTATATGAATATGCATGCATTCACACATCTTACTGATAACCTGGCTACTTGGAGCTATTTTAGTTGTTACATAGTATGTAATAATTTGACTTTGTATTCAGAAGACATAGATTTCAATTTCACTGAATATTCTTGACTTATGAGTCTATTTGCTTATCTGTAATATAGGAATAATAATATCTACTGCTTATCCCACAGTTTTGGGGTTAGCCAAAAGACATTTACTTCTTTTTAAAGAAAATTTCATTGACATCTTTTGTTTTTATATCACAAAAATTCTCCTAATTATCTCTTCTCCCTCTATCCTTACTAGTAGGTCATCCCACATATCAAAGGATTTTTTTTTTTTTCCTGAAGCATTTGGGTTTAAGTGACTTGCCCAGGGTCACACAACTAGGAAGTGCTAAGTGTCTGAAGTCAGATTTGAATTCCGGTCCTCCTGACTTAAGAGCTGGTGCTCAATCCACTGTGCCACCTAGCTACCCCTCAATTATATATATATTATAGCTTTTTATTTACAAGATATATGCATGGGTAATTTTACAGCATCGACAATTGCCGAACCTTTTGTTCCAATTTTCCCCCTTCTCCCCCCCCCCCCCCCCCGCCCCCCCTTTATGGCAGATTGATCAAAGGACATTTTTTTAAGGAAAAGAAGGGAGGGGAAAAAACAGCAATATCAATCAATACTTGAGGAAAAATAGTAATTGAAAATTTTTGTAGTATTCCCATGGACTTCCCCCATTTGCTAAGCAGTGAGATATAGATGTCTTCTGGCAGCTATTCTTTGGATCCATAGTTTCAATTACATTTATTTCAAGTACTTAAGAAGCTTTTGTTATGCTCAGGTCACTGTCATTGTAGTATTGGGAATACAAAGAAAAGAAAATATTTCTGGATATTTCCTGTCCTAGTCATAAAACCTTTTCTAGTAAGAGAAATATGAATGAAATCTAATCTTAATACTGACAGTATATGTTGCATTTGGTATCCTTGGGTCTCTTTCTTTTAGATTATTGTTTTTAATTGGAGACTAGATTTCTTTTAATATTGTTTTCATTTCTGTTGAATCATTGTGTATTTTGTTCCCTTGGTTCTGCTTTCTTTACTCTGTATCAGTTTATGTGTTTTCCCTCAAACTCCCTTTAACTGAAGGATAAAGAGACTCTGTTCACAAAGCCTAATTTATCCAAAGTCAAACAAGTAGTAGCACAGTGATGATTCAAATCTAGATCCTCTGGGTCCACATTTAATTTTTTTTCTTATATAGTGTCTAAAGTCTGGATTTGGATATTGGCTCTGCAATTTATAACTTGTGGTTGACTTTGGGCAAATCTCAGCTCCACTGGAGTACCGTTTTTCTCTTGTAAAAAGGGGTTTGGGCAGGATAGTAGTTTGAACTTTTTGATTTCTAATTTCTATTCCTATTTTAATTCTATTAACCATGGAGTGCATCAATCATATTAATTCTACCTGTTTGTGAGTAAAAACTCCCTCTGTAGCAGTCCTGTTATGGTGTGCTTAAAGATTCCTTTTGACAGAGAAGAGGAATCTAGTGGCTCCTAAGTCAGTTCATCCTAGTTTTAGACAATTCTGGTTGTTATGAAGTTGATGTTAATGATGGATGAGGATTGCTTTTTTAAAATCTATAAACATTGGGCAATCATTCTCATCTCCCTTCCCTTGGCACTTGAAAAGCATGCCCTGGGAGTCTCTGGGGCTTTGATTTTGTGTGGGTCAGAAACCATTAATTAAAAAAAGACTGGATAGATCTCTAGAAGCAAAGCAAAGTTTATTATATGTTCTCGAGAATGGCGTCCCACTCATCAAAGAATCGAAGGGAGGAAGCACTGTAGGGGGCAGGGTCAAGGCTTTTAATCCCTAACGCAAATTCCCCCACCCACCACTGACCCTCCTCCTTATTGGCTGAGGATCTTACATTCTAAACTCGAGAACTACCCAAGAAATAGAACTTGACCAATAAGTACACAGTTGCCCATATTTGGTTGAAATAGGGAGGATAACAAGAAGGGGGGTTAAGTATGCCCTTAGGCTGGGAGGAGACTTTAAGTATGCCCTTAGGAGAATAGCAGGGAGGAGACACTTTAAGTATGCCCTTGACTTAATGCTTAAAGTCCTTCAGGCCTACTCAAACTTTGAAATAGATGAAGCCTTACTCGATTTTCACAACTGTCTTGAAAGATCTCACCTTATCTCGTTCAATTTCTTGTCATCTCCTCTTCTAGTGCCAATGCCTAGAAGACTGAAAAATTGGTGGTCCCTTCAACAAAAGTAAGAATAATGGAAGAGAAAAAAGGGTTGGGGGAAAGATCTCTCAGACATCTAGTCTGAAATGTTTGAGAGATCACTGGTTATATAGGATTGAAGTTCTTGTGGAATTGGAGGTTGATAATTATGATCTATAAAAAGTTCAAGGGATATAGTTTCTGGGTAGTTAATCATTTTATTATTATGCTAGTGAAGAAATAATAAGAGGATGGTCGTTTGTCTCTTTCCTTAACCAGAGACCATTCATGTAACCCACTCAATGCTTATATATCCTTGGAAGTGGTACTGTTCCTGACGGTGGCAATCAACTCTAATTAGTTAACAGGTAATGAAAAGATGACTTATAATGAGAGATGGGCTTATTCTAATGAGGGTCTGTGGAGATGCAATTTTGATCATTCAGTCTTGGACAGATAGACTTATTGATACTCTTATCACCCTGTCTAGGTGTAACCTAGGTGAATGGGGAATCCACTTCCATTCAGACCAATCTGATTAATATACAATGGGCTGGAATGTGCTGATTTATCTAAACTAGAATTTCTTAATCTTTTGATCTAAGATTTTATCTCTTTATCATCTGGGCACTTCAAAGACTGATTGGATAACTTAAAGGGGATGAATTCTGAATGAGGAAATAAAAAAGAGGAAAAATAATTGGTTATTAACATAAGAAATAATGATTTATCAGTATCTGAGGTACATTTATTTAGAACTGATAATTAAACCAGAAAGGGAGAAGAAGAGGAGGAAGGAGAGGGGCTAGAAAGGGAGGGATAATAGACAACTTAAAAAAGAGAAGCTAGCATAAATTTGGGGGAATAGCTAAGTTAAGGGAGAATGATGCAGAGGATAAGCAAGAGACTGAGGAAAGGAAGTAACTTAGTCAAGAAAAAATAGTATCCAAAGCTTCATGATCTCTCTCCCTCTCTTTCTTCCTTTCCTCCTTCTCCCTTTTCCTTCCCTCTTCATCTCTCTCTCTCCCTCTCCTCTCAATATATGTCATAACGCTGTGATCAGCAAGGGAAAAATTCCCATTATTAAAACTTCTGCCTTTCAAGTCAATTTTCTAGTTTGTTTATATTCTAAAATACTTTCTTGATGTTGGTAATCCTACAAAATGATTAGAAAAATCCAATTTTGACTTTTTTATGCTTTGTTAGGTTGCTTGTTTACATGAGTTTATGATTTGCATTTTAGCTTTGATTGTAAAATGTGGCCTTCAGCCATGGTCTTCACAGGTGGGTGGGACTATTTCTAGAAATACCTTGCTGGAATTTGATAAGGCATACAAATCACTTAGTACTTACATTGGCTCGTTCCACTCAAACACTGGAATGTTTGAAGGACTCATAGGTTAGTACTAAATTTGAACCAGTCACCAAATATTTATTTAAAGCCTGATGAATTTAAGTAATTCTTGTCAATAAAAATTATTCAGTACTGATTTAGATTTGGAAGGGATTTTGATGCAAGAATCCATTCATGGGAATACTGACAGCCCATGCCAATTGCTCCCCTTTATGCCTCTTTACTTTAAATATTTCTTGTAAGTTGTATGAAGTCTTCAGTGATCAGTTTCTCTCAACTAGGCTTTGTACTCAAAGTTTTTCCATCTTGATTTGAACTTGCCAGAGTCTGTGCAACATTAATATAGCTTTTGAGAGCCAGTCTTTCTTACTGTGACACAATGAATAATAATGATAAGATACTCTTAAATCTTAAGCTCAAATGCCATCTTTTGGCAGAAGCCTTTTCTAGTCCTCTTTAATCTTTACAGCTTCCTTTTAAAATTATTCCCAGTTTATGCTGTTTATACCTTAATTTGTTCATAGTTGTTTGCATGTTTGTCTTTCCCACTAATCTGAGCTTTTTGAGGGCAGGGGCCACCTTTTGGCTTTCTTTGTATCCCTAGTGCTTAGCAGAGGGTAAACATTTAGCAAATAGTAGACATGTAGGAAATGCTTATTGACTATCTATTTGAAAAATATGTTGGGAGAAAGAAAGAACCACCTCTAGCGGTAGACTTCCTGTGGTGAAATTTTGAGATCCATAGGCTAGAGTCACCGTGGATGAATGGGCATGGGTGGTGTTATCTCAATTACTGTGGGTTTTGAATGAGTAAGATCACAGATTCATTTGAGTGTAAGCGTGAGCAGTTCCCTGTTCTGGGTACTGAAATATAACAGTTCTGTTCTTTTAGATTGCTTTATATTGTGGCAAACAATTGTCAATAATGTATTTGTCATTCTTTGTTTTAAAATTCTATGATTTTAGGGATTTTATTGCCTATGAAAGACTCCACTATAGCACATATTAGATTTGTTGTATAATGCTCATGCTTTATAACATCCACAAATAATCATTTTGATATTGTGCTTGCATTATGGTTGAGGCTGTCATAGAAAATGAACTCTTCAAATAAATGCATGAATAAAAAAATAAAGTGCTAATTAAGTGGCTACCCCTGTGCTAAACTACTAGGGATACAAATAGAAAAAAGCAAAATAGCTTTTGCTATTTCTATTATTCTGTTTCTATTAGGGAAGAAAGCACAGATTGGAGGGTGAGCTGTAGGGCAGTAATACTATTTGTTGGGTGTGGATTGTAAAGGTGCAACTTCTCCTTTTGCTTACCAGGAAGTGTATGTTCTAGAACAACTACAGTAACAGTGATGGCATATAGGGCTTTGCAAAGTGTTTTACACACATTATATAATAATAATAGCTAAGATTTATGCAATCTTTACTACATGCTAGCTACAAATATAGTCTCATGGGCAGCTAGATGGTACAGTGATTAGACCACCAACCTTGGAGTCAAATCTAGTCTCAGAAACTTGTTCCTAACTGTGGGACCCTAGGCAAGCCATTTAACACCAATTGCCTTGTAAAAAATAAATATTGCCTCATTTGATCCTCACAGCAACTCTGGAAGAAAGGTGCCATTATTATGCCCATTTGACAGTTAAGGAAACTGAGGCAGACAGAAATTGAGTCCTTATGGCAATACAGCAACTGTCTGAGATAGGATTTGAACTCAGGCTTTCCTGACTCCAGGTCTGTACTCCTAATACCTCTTTATTGGTTGCAAACTTCCCTTCTTTTGTTATGGAGAAGGCATCGAGCTGTGGCACCAGCTGGAGGAAAGAGGTGGCTCCCACCTTGGCAGAGTGGTTTTAGTTTTCCACTAAGTTTTCAGTTTCATCTTAAAATATTCATGAATTAGTTTCAAAATGGAATGAGGGTTTGTTCTTAGTCCCAGCTATTTAATTCATGATAAGCCAGGGCTCTTGAAAGCATTTTGAACAATGACTGATTTTTGGATCATTAGATTAGTGTTTCCATTTAATTCTGCATAATTAAGTGGAAAATTTTCTCTAGGCAATAGAGTATAGTGCTTCATCTCTTCCAAAACAAAGCTTTTCTACCAGTTTACTCTTTATTTTTCTTGATATACATATATACTTACATATACACATACATACATACATACATACACACAGATATGTATGAAACCTAACCCGAAGATGCTATGACAGATGTAATGGCAGTAGTACCCAGGACCTCCTCTCAACTTGTGCCGTGCCTCAGTGCTGTGGAAGTCCTGACCTCCTAGAGGTATACCGGTATAGCCCAAGTATAAGCCCAAGCGCTAAACTAGCAACCCCACTAATTACTTTTCAGGCTTACACTATAATTCTCATTATACATTGCTTTTAAATGTCTAATGTATCGTCTTAAAACACGTATTATGGCAGATGGAACAGATTATTATTCTCCCTTTATAGATAAGGTAGTGGAGGCTTAGAGAATGGGTTAGTTATAGTTACTCAAAATAATGAGATGCCAGAGCGAGGGTTCGCTCCTTTCTCTTTTAACTCAAAGCCCACGGGGCCAGGTAGTTTCACTACCCTGATTTGCCCTCAGAAGTTGTTTGTTGTTGCTCAGTTATTTCAGTCATGTCCAACTTTTCATGAATCAGTTGGTTTGCCATTTCCTTCTCTAGCTCATTTGACAGATGAGGAAATTGAGACACTCAGGGTTAGGTGACTTGCCCAGGCTCATCCAGCTAGTTTCTGTGGCTCATTTGAACTCCCGAGGATGTTTGCCAGCCTTAGGGTTTAGACTCTGCACTATGGCGCCACCTAGCTCCACTAAGAAGTTCAGTTACCAGGGGGTGCATTTTTTCAGCCACAGCCAATGTGTGGTCAATGGACAGTGCTAGATGGGGAGTCAAAGGAGCTACATTAAAATCCTAGTATCTGCCGCATCTTCCTTGTGTGAATGTGGGCAGCACTCGGTCTTTTTGGACCTTATATTTTCATCTGTAAAGTGAAGGAGTCATATGGGGTCCATCTCTCAACCTACACTCATGTCATCATGAAGACGCCTCCTGAGGCAGGAAAGAATTGCATTATTAGTGCCTTAGAGTCTCGTAATGCTGGGATGACTTAAGTGATATGTCCACCCTGCCCTCCCTTCCGCTTGGTACTCACTGGCTAGTCTTGTTAGTTCTTGGCTGCTGCTGCGGTTTCTACCATCCACGCAAGAGCATTGGTGCGAAAGCCCGGACTGCTTCAGGAGCCAGAGCCTGCTTTTGTCTATCTAGAATGGTGGCAGTGGGAGGCTTCTGGGGCTCATCTCCATCTTTAATCCTATTTCCTTGCATCTGTGTCATCACCCTTTTACCATTCTGGCTATGTTACAAGTTCCTTACAGGGGGATATTGTGTGATTTCTGCCCGCCTTCCCCCCTTTGCACCCTCTGTGTCTTATACACAAATGCATATATACACACATACATATATTCAAAGATTTCTGATTTTACCAGCTCTTTCTCAGTATGGAAGCTGTAGACTGGTGTTCTGGGGCTCATCCTAGTAGATAAAATCAGAGGTACATAGAGATTAAGTACAAAGAGATTTGCCCAGATTTATGTTGCTAGGATCTTTGGTTGAACCCAGAGCTTACTGATTCCAAATGTAGTTTCCTCTCCAATCCACTATAAATTCCACACTGCCTCTTCGCCTTACACATGCTTAAAGATTTTTGAGTTTTGTTAAGTGGCTTACCTTAGAGATAGTCTTTAGTAATTGGGAGTTCCCATTAACCAAAAAAAATCTAGAAAGCCATTTTATGTGCTATATTCCAACCAATATGGATGCTTTTAACTTTGTATTTCTTGATTCTTGACTTAAATTTTTTTCTGCCTCACTTTTGCTGTGGTCAGGAAAATGGAGATAATGACTTTAGTTCTCAAATGTTGTGATTTTGTGAATGATTTTGCAAGTTTTTCTTGAGGTATTCATTAAAAATGATTACCCATAAACTAGTATTTTTTTTTAAAATTAGAAACAATGGGAGAAATTTAAGTCATACTTTCTAGATTAAGGTTATAGAGAGCTATGTTTTTTCCCATTCAAATACTGACTTGTTTTGGTAGCCAGTTGAACTGTCATTGTTGATATTTTCATAAAGTATGTAGTGTGGCTAGAATAGCTTTCTACATTATTTACTAATTCAATAAAATTTAAGAATAGAATACTGACATTTTACAAAGAATTTCCATAGTTAACTGTTTACTTTTATCCTTTTTATGTGCTTGAGATGAGCACATTATATTAAAAGAATCCATACTGTCTAGTGTCAAAATCTTGAAGTAGACAAGCTGAGGACAAGAACAAAACTCCATGTGGTACATACTTCTTTTTAAGGATCAGTCTGGGCTTTTACATTTTTATAATGTCCTGCTGTTAAAAGACAGTCCTGTTCCTGTCTTATTGGAATACTGTGACTTTGACATTTCCAAGGCTATTCCAGAGAATACAAACAGATAATCTAAGCTGGAAAGGGCTTGAGTACATGCCTTGTGACAGCCTGTTTGTTTCAGGACCTGCCTCTAAGTGAACAATTGACTAAAGTGTGGAGTGACTTTAATCTGCATTGGTTCAGGAAGGTGGAGGGAGACCTTTACTGATGAAATTGCAGTTCCTTGGATTAAAATAAGTTGGCGTACCAGCTTGAAGCCAGCATACCAGAGGCATTTGCAACTCATCAGTACAGTATGTTATTTCTTACCAAAGATTACTAGATCTTGTTACAGAGAATTTAAAAGAAAAAAAAGTTTTCCCATATGTGGTCCCTTCTCAGCTGACTGTAGATATGTTGTCATTCAGTTGGGGAATTTATGTAGTTTTATGCAGAGTTACTTTGGGAAGGACATTTAGAAAATCATTTGAGTTTTTGGACTTAGGCGATCAAACTTAAATCATTACTAGTTTGGGATAGAAATGCAACAAGGTATTAACTTTGCTCTTGATGTACAGATGCATTTTACGAGTTTCATGGAGTTATTTGCAATTAGAATGGAGTAAGCAAGAACTGAAATAGAAAAGTCAGGATGAGGAGCTGTTTTGGGCTGTAGGGAAGAGAGGAAGAGTTCATTAAAAAAAAAAAACTATTTTCAAAATACATGCAAAGATAGTTTTCAGCATTCATTCTTGCAAAATCCTGTGTTCCAAGTTTTTCTCCCTCCCTTTCCCCTACTTCCCTCCCCTAGACAGCAAGCCATCCAATATATGTTAAACATATGCAATTGGAAAATTTACATTTTAGACATCATACTCACAAAGTATTGGCAGGAACCTTTGAACTTTTTATGGCATGTAATTCTGATACTTAGAAATGAACCATCCCAGTTGAGGCTTTCTGATCTCAATGTAAAGTAAACTTGTAACTGTAGGTTCTGTTTTTCTTCCCCATGTTAATTAGTTCATCAAGACAAAGTAAACTTGAAATCAAGACGATCTGCATTCAAATTCTAATTAGGACACTTACTAGCTGAGTGACAGGAACAAGTCACTTAAACTTTCTGATAACCTATTTGTGAAATGGGGATTTAAAATACTTACATTACCTATCTCATGGGATTGCTTTGAGGCAATGTAAATGTAAAGTTCATCGCAACTTTCAAAACTATAAAAGTATTAGTTATGAAGTCCTTACTGTATACACTGTCGTAAAATGATAACATATGACACAGACTTTGCCCTCAGTTGCTAATATCTATGGCATTCATCACCTCTCCACTGACACTGTCTGTCTCAATCTCGGGTCAGGCTCTTGTATACTCTTACTTAAAACCCAGGGCCTCCAATCTTTCTTATTCCAGTCTATCATGGACACAGGAGTCAAGTTGATGTTTCTAGAATGTACTAAACATGTTCAGAAGCTTGAATGGTCCCTCTGTGCCTGTAGGAGAAATACAAGCTTCTCTCCATTCAGTGTATCTCTTGATGTGCTGAACAAGCATGCATAGATATATTTATATTCTGGGGATCTTTCTGTTTCTCTTTTTAGGTTTTGGCACTGATTGCGTTCATCTGCATCGAGACTATCATGGAATGTTCCCCATGTGAAGGGCTTTATTTCTTTGAATTTGTGAGCTGCAGTGCATTTGTGATTACTGGAGTTTTGCTGCTTATGTTCAGTCTTAATCTTCACACAAGGATACCACAGATCAACTGGAATATTACAGTAAGTATAAGGATTAGTTGAAAAATGTTCTGCATTCATTCATTCATTCATTTATTTATAACATGTATTGCTTTATTAATCATTTTGGGAAAGAAAAATCAGAGTAAAAAGGAAAAACCATGGGAGCTATTTAAAAAAAAAAAAAACAGAAAAAAGAAGTGAACATAGCATGTATTGATTTCTATTCAGTCTCTTTAGTTCTTTTTCTGGATACAGATGGAACTTTCTGTTATCTTATTGAGATTGCTTTGGATCATTGAACCACTGAGAAGAACTAAACCTTTCATAGTTGATCATTGCACATTTTGTTATTGTGTACAATATATTATTCCTGGTTCTGCTTCTTTCACTCAGGATCAGTTCATGTAAATCTTTTTAGACCTTTCTAAAATAATATTCCATTGACTTTATATACCACAACTTGTTCAGCCATTCCCCAATTGAGAGCTTTGCAAAAAAAAAAAAAAAAAAAAAAGTTCTGTTTTTAAATAATATCTGAAGTTTTCATTAGTATTGATTTTGGGTGTATCTGTAATCTTGTTTTTGATTTATTTATTTAGCTTATTAGAGAGTATAGAATTTCAGAATTGGAGTCTTAAGAGACTATATAGTCCAATCTCTTTATTTGACATAGGAGACAGGTCCAAAGAGGGAAAGCCACATGCCCAAATCACTGACTCAGTCAGCAAGCATTTATTAAGCACCTATATGTCAGGTGTCATATTGAGAGCTGGGGATACAAAAGAGGTAGAATAGTGCTTGCTTTCACGGAACTCATCTTCTCATGGAGGAGTAAATAACCAGGTATATGCAAACCGTGAGCTGAGTGAGTTAGTTTCAGAGCATGGATTGGGGCTTCTTTTTTCTGCTCTCAACATTCTTGGTTCCTTGATTACGCGCTTCCAGTATCTGTAGCATAAATGAACAAAGGGGAGGGGGGAGGGGCCAGAAGAGATCACTGAGGTGTTGTTGCTGTTGCTGACACCACTTTTTGAGCTTGTTTTTTGCCAAAGACCTTAGGCAATTTTTAATCTAGTACAACCCAATGCACAAAATTTCCTCATTGTCTCACAGAAAACAAAGGAGTATAGAAACTGGGAGCTTCGTGCAGATAAACCAAGTGCCCACAGCTGCAGTGCCCTGCTGTGAAGTGACCTCATCTATAGACTTAGTCTCAGCAGCAGCTCAGAGTCCAGGGATCTCCTTACTTTTAATTCAGTCTGGCAACCACAGGATAGGGGAGAAGCTGGTGCTCCCTTTAGGTTATTAGCAACAGTTCTATTTCCCAGTCTCCCCAATATAGTAGCATCTTTATCCCCTGTCCTTGGATGAGTGGAACTGTTAGCTCTTATGCTACTCTTATTAACGAAGCCCCAAATTCCAAAGCATGCTGATGTCTCGATGAAAATTCAGGCCCAAAGATTTCCAGGCGTTTTCCATTATGGATTACTTCTTAGTTTTAATCTTTTCACCTTATATTAGTATAGTGGATTAATTTTTTTAATCTTAGTGTGACACTTTATTTCTAATAAATTTAAATCTCTATTAAATTTAATGTCTATCCTCCCTCTGTAGAGACAGTTGTTGCCTTTAAGGAGTTGATTGGAAAAGAAGCAAATTGCTGAGCTAATTAGAACAGTTGTCATTTTTTTTTGTGTGTGTGGTTGTCTTGGCTTTGGCTTGACAGAAAAATAAATGTGTGCCTGGCACTTCGCAACTTCAAGATACCTAAATTATTTTGGCTGTGACTTTGTGACAGTTCATAGATTATATGCTTTAAACATTTCTAAGATAAAGTATTGCAGTCCTATGGTTTTTTATAATGTGTTTATTTCAGTATTTTTTGGTAGTTTTTTCATCAGATATTTCTCTACAATAAAATTTTATTATTTATCATTGAATCATAAGATTTAGAGCTTGAAAGGATCTTATAAATTATATAGGATATCCCCTTGGAATCGTATTACAGAAATCTGTACTGGACCCAGTTATCATGATTTTGTGATTTTTCTCCAGTTTCATTCAGTAGCATGTAAATAGAAAGGAAGGTAGCAAATGGTGGGAATAAAATGTACCATGTTGTTCTCCCCCAGATCTCCCAATTACCAGTCAATTTTCTGAATTACATTAATTTAGCTCTCCTTAGTCTTTCAGTTATGAGGCCCTATTTTTCTAATTTTTATAACACCTTTGACACCTAGTGGCACTGCTCTGCCCAAGTCACTCAGTGCCTGCAACCTCCTTATTGTGGCTTGAACCAGTTTAAAATGTCATTCGGAAATAATGAACAAAAGAAATAAAAATATAGTAAAGCATGGATGATATATGACTTTTTAAAGCTAAGTCACTCCACAGCCCTTAGGGATCCTCATATATGTTTGAGTGGCTCTCATTCCATTCAGGCTTGATGCTCCTCTCAGAACAACTCTCTAAGATCTAAGTTGGCTGGTATTAGTAGGAGGTGATTCTTCCCCTGGGAATTCCCCAAATCCATGAGCTTAAAAGTCTAGGCCCTATCCTGATCTGTCTTGTATAACACACTTTTGTCCTTCCCTTTCTTTTTAATTCACTACTCCATGAGATTAATTTGCTTTTGTCTGCTATTCACTGCCTTCCTTTCCACTCTGAGATAATTACTGGAAAAACAAATAAACCACAACCTACATTTCTGTAGTGCTGTATGATGTACAATGTGCTTTTCTCAAAAAGTCCTGTGAGGAAAGTCAGCAAGAACGATTATCCCCAAGCTAGAGAAAGCAAAGTGAAGTCCAGGGAAGTGATTATTAGTAAATAATAGAATTGAGACTCAAACCCAGGGCTTTTAACAAAGCCCTCTCTCACCCAAGCACTGAGATGGCCCAGAAAGTAAAGAGTACTGGACTTGGAATGCAAGTTCAAATCCTGTCTCAGACAATTACTCAGACATGATACTTTTATGTAAACTCTCTCAGCCTGTTTCCTCATCCATAAATTGAGGATAATAACATTATTTAATAGTAATGTTTTGAATTTATATTATAATAACAATTATCATATAATAATAATTAATATTATAATTTAATAATAAATTGGGGATAATAACATTATCTCAGAAGATTGTAGTGAGGATTAAACGAGATTTGTACAGCACTTGACTATCCTTTGAAATGCTATTTAAGTGCTAGCTCTTATTTGTTGTATGCTCTGTTCTCAACTTTCCCCTATTCCTGAGTGGTCTCCTTTGAATTGCAATCCAAATAACAGTATACTTAATTGTACTCCATTTCAAGGTACATTCCCCCTAATAATGTTGCTTAATTTAATAAAAATAAGTGTAATTTGTTTTGTAGAAGACTAGGAGAGAGTGGATCTCCAGAAGTTCCTCAAAGCACATTGGTTTACTGTAGTGATATTTATTCTACTCATGCTTTATCTCTCTTCAAACACTGCATAGAGTTGTATGTCTGGACTACACCTTGGATGGTGTCATTTAGTAGAGGTATTCTAAATATCTCTGATTTATATTACTTTTACATAATAGATCAAACTTTTTTGAGTTCATCTTAAGAAGATAGAATAGACTCTGTGGAGGACCATTCTGAAGATCCTAAGTCTGATAACCTGGACCCAGTTAGATCCAGACAGACAGACTTCTTCATATTCCTGACCATGGTGAGGGCAATCCAGGAGCTGTGGACTGAAAATCCAGGTCAGCCTGGTTTTCATTATTTGAAAGCAGAACAAGTCAGGAGAGATGGTGTAGTATTTGGCTTTGGCATCTATGCCAAATGATAGATTGTGAGTTCTAGGTTAGAAAAGTTCTTTACTTTCTGCTTTTAAGTTTTTTCCCTTTATGGTTAAAGATTAGATGGGAACATCTCACATCTTAGATTAAATTGGAGCCTATTAGAAGATAGGAACTTGGTATTCTTCATCATAGTAGGGAAAAAATAGAGGAAGAATTTTTTGCTTCCATAAGGAAGAAAAATAGTGGAGGACACATTGTTTTCTTTTCCTTCCCCTACTTCAGGATTGACCGTATTAAGGGAGTTAGTAGCCCCTAAATGACTCTGCATTTTGCCTGAATTATTGTTAATTAAAGATTTATTTAGGTCGATAAATATTCTAAAAGATGGAGAGGCCAGACTATCAGTCATTATCATAACTCAATGAGAATTACCTCAGTTTGTATGTCTATCAACTGGGCAGACTGAGAAAATAGCAGTTTTGGTGGAGTGGGATAAATAGGAAAGGAGGTTTTGGGTGAGATGCTACAAAGGAGAGCTTTAGATGGCCAAATAACATTCCAGTCCTGGGCCAAGATGAAAGGACAACAACAGGGAGAAAAATTATAAAAAGTGAGGTGGGAGAATGTTAAAGACAAACAGCCTATTTTGAAATTTTGTCTGAAATGAGTATCTAGTTCATAGAAAAGAGCAGATACAACTATTGCAATTCACTGTTGTCCCTCTATCCACTCCTCAAGGTTTAAGTATAATTAATACTTACCAACCTTTTGCCTTCTCAGTCCTCTGCCAGGAGTGGTAAAATGAAGAGATAAGGAAAAAAGGGGAGAGCCAAATTCCCAATTTCTAGAGTTTACCCCCATATTTCATCTTAGGAGAGCAGCTTTCTGCTCTCTAGTTTTACTGACTACTTATTTGTTGAATATTTCAAATTTATGTAGCAAGCATATATTGGTGGAAGGAGTCTCCTCCATGCCAATGAAATCCCTTCTTTTTAGTTTTTAAATATTAGCTTTTTATTTTCAAAATACATGCAAAGATAGTTTTCAACATTCCAAATTTGTGTTCCATGTTTTTTTCCCTCCCTCCTCCCTATATCCTTTCCTAGATAGCGGGTGATCCAATATAAGTTCAACCTGTTCAATTCTTCTATACATATTTCCACATTTATCATGCTGCACAAGAAAAGTCAGATCAAAAAGGAAAATAATGAGAAAGAAAAAATGAGCAAATAACAACAAAATAAATGAAAATACTAGGTTGTAATCTACTTTTAGTCCCCACAGTCTTCTCTCTAGATGCAGATGGCTTTCTCCATGACAAATTTATTGAAATTGGCCTGAATCACCTCATTGTTGAAAAGAGTAGCCCATCACAATTGATCATCTCATAAACTTGTTGCTGTGTACAGTGTTCTCCTGGTTCTAGTCACTTCACTTAGTACCAGGTCATTTAAGTCTCTCCAGGCCTCTCTGAAATCATCCTGCTGATCATTTCTTATAGAACAATAATATTCCATAACATTCATATACCATCACTTATTTAGCTGTTCTCCATATGATGGGCATCCACTCAGTTTCCAGTTTCTAGTTACTACGAAAAAAGCTGCTACAAACATTTTTGCACATATAGGTCCTTTTCTCTTTTTTAATGATCTCTTTGGGATACAGATCCAGTAGAGACACTGCTAAATCAAATGCACAATTTGATAGCCCTTTGGGCATGGCTCCAAACTGCTCCCCAGAATGACTGGGTCACTTCACAACTCATCATGTAAAGGTGTCCCAGTTTTCCCACATCCCCTCCCACATTTATCATTATCTTTTCCTGTCATTTTAACCAATCTGAGAGATGGGTAGTAGTACTTCAGAGTTATCTTAATTTAAATTTTTTGGGGCAGCTAGGTGGCGTCCTGAAGTCAGGAGGACTGAGTTCAAATCTGGTCTCGGACCTTTAATATATCCTAGCTGTGTGACCCTGGGCAACTCACTTAACCCCAATTGCCTCAGCAAAAAAATAAATAAATAAACAAACAAATAAAGAAATTTCTCTAATCCAAAACTGGAAATCCCTCATTCTTGAATTAAATTGCATTTGCAAGCATTAGCAAATACTGGAATTGTTAAGGCATCCTAACATATGTGATTAAATATATGGCATCTGGCTTGGCTTGCCCTTGTGGTGGTAAAAATTGCTATGATTGGAAGTTTAGCAGTCTCCTAGTTCTCAAAGCAGGATGGGGGCAGAGGAGGGAGGGGAGGAGGGAGAGACGGAGGGAGATAGGGGTAGAATGGCCAGTTGTTAACCTAAACAAAAATAC
This sequence comes from Antechinus flavipes, assembly GCF_016432865.1. Taxonomy (NCBI): domain Eukaryota; kingdom Metazoa; phylum Chordata; class Mammalia; order Dasyuromorphia; family Dasyuridae; genus Antechinus; species Antechinus flavipes. The sequence continues at coordinate 62,615,223 of NC_067399.1, forward strand.
CTGGTAAGATAGCAAGAAGATGTTTCGGCTTTTTGACAGTGTAAAACTTTATTGAAGACCATCAACTAAATGATCTACCACAAATAATTAATGACTAAGAAACCAATTTTTATATTGGTGATTCTATGTGCTCTGAGCAATAAAAGAATTAAATGGAATGGAATGATTCGTACTAAGTGCTTAATGTGACAATCCATCTCTGTTATCTTGGCCCTTAAGAAGTATGACTTTCCAGTGTAGTACATAAAACCTACAAAGAGACACAATCCTCTCCCCCTCTTTTTTTACATTAAGAAATGTTGTATGGCAGAATGAGCCTTTAAAAAATTGTACATCTTTTTTTTTTTTTTTTTGTAAGTCTCTTGAAACAAATTTTGAGTTCTAAATATTCTCTCTCTAGCTCTTCTTCAACTCATTGAGAAGGCAAGCAATATGATAATGTTATATGCATTTAAAGTTAAAACATATTTCTGTACTATTGTCAGAATTAGTCTTAAGTATAAAATATGATATATGTTGATGAATGTTAGATGAATGAATGTGTGTCAATAAATCTTGTGGGTCAAGATTATTATAATAATTGATGTTTTCCTAAATCAACTTGGTTTATTGTCATCTTTCAGGTTTCTTAGAGGAAACATTAAAACTCAGAATTTATTTATTCATAAATAATGAATTTATTTGTGGCTTTTCTTCTTAATCTCTAACTTTTTACTTTTTGGAAAATGGATGATGAACTTGTCAGGGAATCTCCAGTTAGGTAACTTATACTGGTTGGCCTTTTTTGTGGTGCATTAAGGAGAGGGACACTTGAGTTTGCATTGGAAAAAAACATTTTTCTTTTGGTAAAGTGAACTTCCTTAGATTCTTTTTTGATATTTCACTTTCCTTTTAATGAGTCCTCACATTTTTGATTCCAGAATATAATCAATACTGAGAAGGGTATGATGATTTGATGCTGAAACTCAGTCCTCACTGTTGTCATCTTAAAACCTTAGAAACAGAAAGGTGGTAGTTTGGGGTAATGGAAAGACACTTAGACCTATGGCTCAAAGACTTGAGTTCATGCCTTGGCTTTTCTATGTAATAGCTATATGACTTTGAACAAGTTAATTCACTTTTTTTGTCCTCTTTCTTCATTTGGAAAATGATAGGGAGGTCTTTATATTTCTACAATCTGTGATTTATAATCTTTGATTTGTCTTTTGATTCACCCCTCCTTTTTCCAGCTAATTATGAAATTTCCTAAATTCATCCTTCCTTTATTTTTCTGCTACTCCCATTGTAGTCTGTGACTTCAGTAATACCTTACCTGGATTATTATAAATTTTCTCAAACAGGTGTTCATTCCATCCTGTTTTCTATTGCCAGACTAACTTGCCTCACTTTAACGCTGTTTGGATCAAGTTGCATCAATTGGTACAGTGCATTTTAAAAAATCTATAATGTAAGGAAAATTGAGATAGTAAGATGATTGTGGGTTTTTTTTTTTGGAGGGGGTACATTGAACCATCTATTGTTAAGCACTTTATGTAGCATGTTATCTTCTTCTTGATTATGGGATTGTGTCCCAACAGCACCTTCAGTGGCACCAACAGTTGAAGCCCTTCAATTCAATGTCAAACATTTTTTTAAATTGTAAACTATTTTAATATAATTTTTATCATGGGAAAGATGCTTCAAATCACCAATAGTAAGAAAAATCAAAGTCAAAACAATAAGCTTTCATCTTACTTTTTCTGTCAGAAGTTTGGCAAAGATGGCAAAAGACATAAATAGTGTTGGGGGGGAACTATAGAAAGATAAGCACGCACTAATATATAGTGAGTGAGCTATTAATTAGTATAAACATTTTAGAAAGCACTTTGGAACTGTGCAAATAAAATGACCAGAATATCTATACCCTTTGACCCATTCATTCCCCTGTTAGGCATATGTTCCAAAGAACTAACAGTTAAAAAGTATTTGTATACATCAAAATATTTATAGCAGTATTTTTTTGTGATAGTCAAGAACTGGAAACAAAGTAAATGCCCATCAATTGGAGAATGAATACATAGTGTACAAATATACTAAAATATTGTTGCACTGTGCAAAACAGTGGACATAAATACAGAGGAACATGGAAAAGTTTACGTGAACTGTTATTGTCAAATAAACAGTCAAGAAATCAATATACACAATGACTACAACAATATAAATAGAAAAAAAATCCCACAAAATAAGTCAACAAGCATTTATTAAATTCTTACTATATGCCAGATTCTGTACCAAACAATGAATGTCAAACATTTATTAACAAAGCATATTATTTATCACCTCTTTGCACTTCTTTGTGGAAGTGGGGAAATAAGGGTACAGACTACTTCTATAACAACAGACTTTTTTTTTTTTTAAATATATCAGTTTTGCTGAATTTTTTCTGTAGCATGAAAAATGACTATCTGGAAGAAAGGATGCATTAGGAAATGTAAATGATGTAAAAAAATGACATTAAAAACTGTAAAATGTACTTGGTTCAGGCCCCCTCCTCAAGGAGCTTGCAGTCTTAATTGGGTGGTGCATGGGATTGGACTGTGAGATGTGGATCAGGGTGATATAAGAAAGAATGTTTGAGAGAAAATCAGAACCAAGCATGACAACACGAAAAGTTTGAAGAGTGGGAGATGACTTTTACTTGGCAGGGAGAGATAGGTGTCATCTGAATTGAGACTTGGAGGAATGGAAAAGTTTCAGAGGATGAAGATAAGTGAAATTCCAGTCTTGGAAGAAAGAGTCAAGAAAGACAAAGACATAGCCAATGGTGGAGGAAATAAATAAGCATAACATGGTGGGGCTGAAATGTAGGGAATGTGAAAAGGAAAAGTGCTAAATAAGGTGAGAATCAGGTTATGAAGGGCCATGAATGTCAGAGTTAGGAACTCATCTTGTATTCACAAAGTCCTGGAGTGTCACTGAAGGTTTTTCCCATAAGGTGGCCCTGTTTTGTCTTTTCCCAAATTAAACCTTTTATTCCAGTTGCGTAAGTCTCCTTGATATCTGCTGTTTATGTCATACTCTGTATATAGAGACAAAAGTGAAAATGACTTCCTGCCTTCATGGAACTTAAATTCTTTGGGGAGATGAGGTGGAGAACTATACTTAGATTTCCAGCAGCCACTAGCAGGTTGCTTCTGTAACAGAGAATAGCATGGACCCAGGTTAGTCAGTATAAGTTACACACACACACACACACACACACAAAATCAATACAAAGTAATTTTTGTCGGTTCTTGCAGGGGAGAGGCTCATTATGGACCTTGTGTTGGAATTATCACTTAAGTTGAGCTTTAAAGGAAGTTTGGGGTTCTAAGAGGTAGAGATGAAGATAGCTGCTACAAAAGTATGGAGATGGGCAATGGTACATCATGTGTGAGGAATAGTACGAAGGATGGTTTAGCTGAAATGTAGGATATGAAGGAGAATAATATGTACTAAATCTGAGGAGGTTGTTTCAAGACAGCTTCTGAAGGTCATTGAGTGCCAAATAAGAGTCTGGAGCCACTGCAGCTTCTTGAGGAAGTGACAGATCGATTCAACCTATGCTTTGGGAATCCATTTGGCAATTGTGGGATGGTAGGCTGGAGCTAAGGAGACAAGTATGGAGGAGACGACAAATAATTGGGGCCTAAATTAGGACCTCATATTCTCTGTATGAGTGGAGAGAAAGTGATGGATGCGAGACATATTATGGAGGTAGACTTGGTAAGAGTGGGACAATTAGCTATCTACCGGTAGAAGTGGGTTTACCTCACCCACCTCCTGACTTCTCTTTTAAAGAAAACATTCATTTATTATGAAAACATTTTTTTCAATTTCCTAATTTGAAGCCTTAGGACTAATCTGAAAGAGATACCTTTAGTTATCAATTCAGAAACAATGTCTTGTACTTAGTCCCCTCCCCCCACATCAAAAGTCTCATTACTTTCTTTGATAAAATTGGACTAACTATTGAGGGATAGAAGTAAGGCAGTGACCCATGACTGGGCTAGCCAACGTAAATCAGGACCTCCTTCTCAGGCCTCAATCAGATTATGGTCATAATTTGCCCAAGAGAAGGAACTCTTTGATTACCTCAGTTAATGGAATCATCTCTTGAGTTCATCTCTGACCAGCTAGAAAAGAGACTCCACATAGGAGGAGTGGTCAGTGACTTTAGGTATATAAATCTTCAAGCTGTGCTGATGGTTTAATGATTGGTTTGAATCTTGACTGAAATGTTTTCTGGGATGCTGTAACTCCAAAGTGGCTTGTGTTAGAGAGATTTCCAGAGGCATAGGGAGATTCTGCCAGTTGGGATTTTTTTAGTTTTCTGAGTAAAGAAATGCTTAAATTAGAAAAATCTAATTTAATTAAAAAATTGTTTGTGGTAGGTAGGTTTTGTACCTTAAAAACAGAGGACTCTTTCACAAACATTGTGAAAGAATGAATTGTGAAGAATGACAGTGGAAGTTGGGGATTTTTTAGAAGGGTTGAATTGGGAAGGGACCCCAAAAGTCACAGACTAATAGTGTAAAGTGTCTCAAAAGAATTTGTACACTTGAACCCATTTCCTTATCAAGGGGCAAAGTTTATTGCAATTGTAACACCATCACAAAGTAGGCTGAATTCCAAAAGAAATTAGTAAAGTCCCAAGAGAGAGGAAACCCCTTTATCTACCTTTCTATCATTGACATGCTAATTCTATGACCCATAGGAGAGGTCTCTGGAATCTGGTTATCATTGACCAACAGATTATCTATGTGACAGTCAGCAATGAACTGAAGAGTGGTCTATTCACTATTAGAAGGTTGGGTGTGGGAGTTTCTTGAGGCATATTCCAAAACCAGAAGATTTACGATTTACTGATTTGTTAGAATGGAAGCCCCCCTAAAATCAGGGATCCACAAAATCATTGCTATATTACATCAGAAGTATGGTGATTCTTTTAAAAATACGGAATTTAGGAAGGGGAAAATGATGAGTTTTGTTTTAGATATGTTGACTTTGAGATTCCTATGGGACATTTAAATAGAAATGTCCGTATGTAGGCCCTCCAACAGTGAATGCTGAGGACTTAGCATAAGGGTAAACTTTGTTTTTTGCCCTTTTTTTCTACCCTTGTATCTTCAGTTCTTAAAATGGTGTATTGCATGTGATCAGTAATTGATAACTGGAGATGGTGTAGTGGAAAGATAAGGACTTGGATATAGAAATCAGAATCCACATTTTACCTTTATTGATAGTTTTATGGCCACGGGCAGTAACTTTATCTTTGAGTTTCTTCACTTACAAAATACATTTACAAATTACCTTACAGAGTGATTGTTAGGGCTAAGTGAGATAAAGTCTTGAGTGCACTGAAAACCTTAAAAAATTATATTAACATCAGCTATGTGTGACCTTGGACAAGCACTTTTTAAAAAATAACTTTTTATTGACAGTACATATAAATGGGTACTTTTTTACAACATTATCCTTTGCACTCACTTCTGTTTCGGCTTTTCCCTTCCTTCCCTCCACCCCCTCCACTAGATGGCAGGCAGTCTTATACATGTTAAATATGTTATAGTATATCCTAGATACAATTATGAAGCACTTTTTTAAAAAAGCACTTTTAGTTTTACTTTATTCTCATTTGTAAAGTGAAAATAATGCACTTTGGACCTCATTGGGTTATTGTAAAGTCGAGGACTTCAGAAATTGAGCTGCAATTATTATTTCTCATAATAATAATAGGTAATAGTAATAGTTTTCCAAATTAAGTCTATCTGTAGTGCTTTCGGGAACACATCCTGTGTTTTATTTTCTCTCATGTCATACTCTACCCCAACCCCTCAGTGTCCCAATATGAGGTTCTTCCTCTGTGCTCTCTGAATTCCTGGCCCATAGGTAAGCAACATATTTTTATCTTAAATCTTTTCCTTTTCTATTCCTGTCATCTTCTTATTCCCATTGAAATGTGGTGACAAAGCCTTTCTTTCCAGCACTGGCTACAACTTTTACTTGTTTTCCCTGATTTGCTGGTTGATGTGGAGAAATCAAAATACTCTTTGCTCTCCGTTTCCATGACCAGGTTCTCCCTCTACCTCTATCACTGAATACCCTCTTTTCCTTTGAGGTTCGTGCAATTCATGTCCATTCTTCAATCAAAATCATGGTAGCTATTATGAACAGACTTCCAGGATATCCTTTTTATCCCCAGTGAATTTAGTGCCTGGCCCACAGTTTTGCTCTCCTCATCTCTTGCTCTCACACTAGAGAATTTCAAGAAATGTAATTAATATTCCCTTAACTCTCAGTTTAATCATTTTTTATATCCTGTTCCATCCCACATCATCCAAATAAAGATAACCTCAATCATGCTATCAATAACAAACAAATCACTTCCATATTCATGAGGTCTGAAATTCTTTTATCTGATTACAGTCTATTACTGTTTTACCTTTGCCTCTCCCTTATAACTCCCAACTTCTTTTCTTCATCTACAGTGATCTCTGATCACTTGATTGCTCAGTTCTTTCCTGGGGCATTATCCCATACTAGCTACATTCTTTTATCTTCCTTATTTGACCCCCTTGGTGTGAAAGGGCTAAAGCTACACCCTTTGTCCTCTGGTCTGAAATCCTTTTTCTCTAATACTTCTCTCCTGATAATGCCCCCACTCTGGTAAGATCTCTCATTGCTTCATACCTCTGGTTGATGAGGTATGGATTGTGGCAGGAAAATGGATTGGTCTCCTAGTTCTCCAGAACACCAAGTTAGGGTGGGTTCGCAGCGAGAAACGCTACACAAAAGGCTGTGATAAGAAAAGGCTTTTATTAAAGAGAAAGATACCAAGATGTTCTCTTGGTGGATAATATCAAAGAATTACCAAAAGACATTTTCTCAGGCCTTACTCTTATACAGAAACAAAACAATTTGGGTTTTATATCCCGAAAGGAACATACTTGAGATAGGGTGTGAGAAAGGAGTCTTTCCCGGGGAATGTAGGTTTTGCATCCAAAAGGTGCATAATGTGTGGGAACAGAGTCGTTCCAAGGGAATGCAGATGCTCTTCTGGGTGAGGCTGCATTGTTCTCATCATGGTCATGCAGTTTGCTGGTCTCCTTATCACAAGCCTCTTTCTATTCCCTATCATCCTTTACTCAGTTTCAAAGGAATCTTTTTTTTTTTTTTTTAAATTAAAGCTTTTTATTTACAAAACATATGCATGGGTAATTTTTCCAACAATGATCCTTGCAAAATCTTTTGTTCTCAATTTTCTCCCCACCCCATACCCTAGCTGCCAGGTAGTCCAATACATGTTAAATATCTTAAAATACATGTTAAATCTAATATAAACATACATATTTATACAATTATCTTGCTGCAAAAGAAAAATCAGATCAAGAAAGAAGAAAAAGAAAAACTGAGAAAGAAAACAAAATATAAGCACATAAAACAGAGAGAATGAGAATGCTATGTTGTGTTTCACACTCAGTTCCCACAGTCCTCTCTCTGGATGTAGATGTTGATGAGGTATGGATCGTAGCAGAGGAAATGGGTTGGTCTCCTAGTTCTCCATAACACCAAGTTAGGGCGGGTTCTACACAAAAGGCTGTGATAAGAAAAGGCTTTATTAAAGAGAGAGATACCAAGATGTTCTCTTGGTGGACAATGTCAAAGAATTGCTGAAAAACATTTTCTCAGGGCTTACTCTTATACAGAAACAAAACAATTCGGGTTTTACATCCGAAAGGAACATACTTGAGATTGGGTGTGGGAAAGGAGTCTTTCCCAGGGAATGTAGGTTTTGCATCCAAAAGGTGCATAGTGTGGGAACAGAGTCTTTCCCAGGGAAGGTAGGTTTTGCATCCAAAAGGTGCATAATGTTGGGAACAGAGTCTTTCCCAGGGAATGCAAATGCTCTTCTGGGTGAGGCTGCATTATCCTCATCAGATGTCACTTTTCATCACTGAACAAGTGGAACTGGCTTGAATCATCTCATTGTTGAAGAGAGCCATGTCCATCAGAGTGGATCATCATATAATCTTGTTGCCGTATACAGTGATCTCCTGGTTCTGTGCATTTCACTCAGCATCAGTTCATGTGGGTCTCTCCCAACCCTCTTTGAAATCATCCTGCTGGTTGTTTCGTATAGAACAATATTTCATAGCATTCATATAAATTGCTCCAATTGATGCGCATCCACTCAGTTTCTAGTTTCTAGTCACTACAAAAAGGGCTGCCACAAACATTTTTGCACATTTGGGTCTCTTGCCCTCCTTTAAGATCTCTTTGGGATATAATCCCAGTAGAAACACTGCTGGATCAAAGGGTATGCACAGTTTGATAACTTTTTGAGCATAGTTCCAAATTATTCTCCAGAATGGCTGGATCCATTTATTAATCCACCAACAATGTATCAATGTCCCAGTTTTCCCATATCCTTTCCAACATTGGTCATTATTGTTTCCTTCATTTTAGCTAATCTGACAGGTGTGTAGTGGTATCTCAAAGTTGTCTTAATTTGCATTTCTCTGATCAATAGTGATTTGGAGCACCTTTTCATGTGACTAAAAATAGTTTCAATTTCTTCATCTGAAAATTGATTGTTCATATTCTTTGACCATTTATTGTAAAGTCCAAATTAGCTCCTTGGAGGCCTCAGGATAAGCAAAAGTCTTTGATCTTTAGGGGAAGAAGTGAAGGAGACGGACAAAACTGCCTGTCTGGAGTTTTGACAAAGATCTTTCCTCAATTTTAGAGTCTAGATAGCTCCACCTTTCTCCTCCTCCTTGCCACCAAGTAATTCTGGCAGTCTCTCACCCCACCCTCTAATCCTTGCCTGTGATTATCTGTATACACCAAACATTGAGCCAGCACCAATGGTGCTTTTCAAATATATGCTAATACAGTCATTGTCTTATTTTGAATAGGTAACTAGCCTATTCATGGCACCTATTCAAAGTTTCAGCCCTTTACAATTTATCAATTGGAGAATAGCTTGAAGAATTGTTATTGTATAAGCATTATTAATTATATGCCAGGCACTGTCCTAGGCACTACTAGGAATACAAAAAACAGTAAAAGCCAGTCCTGGCTTTCAAGGAGTTCATAATCTAATGGAGGAGATAATATGCAAACATGCTATTTATAGGATAAATAGGAAATAATCAGTCAAGGGAAGGCTGGATTGAGAAAAGTTTGTTGTAGAAAGTAGGATTCAGTGGACACTTGAAAGAAGTGCTACCAGGAGGCAAAAATGAGGAGAGCAAGCACTGGAGGGAGGGAAACATAAATTTGTCAATTCTCTATATATTTTAGAAATGAGGCCTTTATCAGATCTTTTGGATGTATAAATGTTTTCCCAGTTTATTGCTTCCCTTCTAATCTTGTCTGCGTTAGTTTTGTTTGTATAAAAACTTTTTAACCTAATCAAAATTATCCATTTTGTGATCAATAATGATCTCTAGTTCTTCTTTGGTCACAAATTCCAAAGGAATCTTTTTAAAGGACTGGCCATGTCTGTCTGTCTGTCTGTCTGTCTCTCTATGTGTGTCTATGTGTATGTGTGTCTGCTTCTCCTTCTCTTCCCTATCTCTTTCCTTCTCCCTTTCCCTTTCCTTTTCTTTCTCTTTCCTCCTTCTCCCTCTCTCTCATTGTCTGCCTCAACTCAATAGATTCCAGTAGCTTCTTATCACCTCCAGAAGCAAATACAAAATCATTTGTTTGGTGTTTGAAACCTCTAATTCATAATTTATTATCTTTTCATCTTTCCACTCTTTTTACACCTTAACCACCCTACCATTCCCATGGTACTCTGTCTTCTGTATTAGGATGAAGGGAACATTTTCACTGGCTGTTTCTCTCCCTCCAGTGCGCTCTCTCTTCATTTTTGCCTCCTGGTAGCACTTCTTTCAAGTGTCCACTGAATCCTACTTTCTACAACAAACTTTTCTCAATCCAGCCTTCCCTTGACTGATTATTTCCTATTTATCCTATAAATAGCATGTTTGCATATTATCTCCTCCATTAGATTATGAACTCCTTGAAAGCCAGGACTGGCTTTTACTGTTTTTTGTATTCCTAGTAGTGCCTAGGACAGTGCCTGGCATATAATTAATAATGCTTATACAATAACAATTCTTCAAAATGTTTTTCGTTAAAATTTTTTTTAACATTTTCATTAAGATTTTAAGTTTCAAATTCTATATCTTTCCTCCCTTACTCCACCCTTAAGATGGTAAGAAATCAGATATAGGTTTTACATATTCAATTTTGTACATTTCCATATTAATCATTGTATACAAGAAGACTCGAATAAAAGGAAAAAAAATGAAAATAAGTTTAAAATAGCACGCTTCAATCTGTATTAAAACAATATCAGTTCTTTCTCTGGAGGTAGATAGTATGCTTCAGCATTAATCCTTTGGAATTATTTTGGATTATATTGCTGAGAATGTCATTCACAGTTCTTCTTTGAAAAAGATTGCTGTTCAAAATAACGATTTGGACATGTATACTTATTTTGTATTTAATTTATACTTTAATATGTTTAACATGTATTGGTCATCCTGCCATCTAGAGGAAGGCGTGGGAGGATGAAGGGGAAAAATTGGAACAAAAGGTTTGGCAATTGTCAATGCTGTAAAATCACCCATGTATATAACTTGTAAATAAAAAGCTATTAAAAATTAAAAAGAAAAGAAAAATATTGCTGTTACTGTGCATAACATTCTCCTAGTGCTATTCATTTCATTATGCATCATTTCATATAAGTCTTTCCAGGTTTTTCTGAAATCATTTTTTATAGCACAGTAATATTCCATTACAGCCATGTATCACAATTTGTTTAGGCATTCCCTATTTGAGGGTCATCCCTTTGATATCCAGTTCTTTGCCACCACAAAAAAAAAGCTGCTCTAAATATTTTTATACAAATAGTTCTGAAGAAGGGACCCCAAAACTCTAAAAATCCTTGAAGGAGAAAATCTCCTTCAACTCTGCCTCAGTGAGGGACTCTGCCCGAGGAAAAGCAAACAAGACAGTTTCATTCTGCTATCTAGCAAAAGGAATTCCAATCCTATTGAACTGAAGAAACTCATTGAATTCTATTCCAGCCCAAGCTGAAACCCAGCTTGTAGAACTCCACCCATGAGGCCCCTTCAACTGGTAGCCAAAGCTCCTATTATAAAAGAGCCAATCTAAAATCCTCTCTTTGCAGAGGCTTTAAACATGCCATTCTATGCCATGCTTGCTATGCCAAGGAGCCTCTGCCCACTAGATAATATTCTTTTCCAGTGTTACCCTCTCTTTATCCTCACCTATTTCTCTAACCAGACTTTATGCCTCTCTGTCAGGATTTCTAACCTTACTTCCCAATTCCTATAATAAGCCTCTTTTATCAATCTAGATTTTCGGCTTTGTAAATTCCTTTACAGAGAATCTCTGCGCCACCAGAAGGGGGTTCCCCAAAACTCCCTACCCTTGCACCGAATCCCAAAGGAGTGCAGGGGAGCCAAACCTCTCCATTTGGTTCCCTGAACCTCGAACCTCCACTAGATCATATCATTTAACTCCCTGAGCACCAGAAACCCTAATCTCATTTTGGTTCCCTAAATCTAGACCTTATCATTTGGTTTCCTACTAAAGGGAACCCCAAAACCTAAACCTCATCAGGTCCTTTCCTCTTTTTTTTGGATGTCTTTGGATAAAGGCCTACTAGTGGTATTGCTGGATCTTCTCCAACACTTATCATTTTCCTTTTGTGTCATGTTAGCTAATCTAATAGGTGTGAGGGGTGAGGGGTGTTGTGTCCTGCTTTCTAGAGCCCCCACACTGGGGTGATTAAAATATCCTGTTTTCTAGATTCCCCCAAGTTGGGGTGATTAAAATATACCTTCCTAATGGAGAAGTGATGAGATGGGACTCTTGAGGATAGTGGAAAAAGAGAGTCCATTTATTTCAAGGGCTTTCCCTTTAAATGATGTAATAAAAACAACACTGTGCATGTGGGACCACATAAACAACTTGCTATTGTACGTAGTTTGCCACCTGGTATCACTCTGCTTCAATCTCAACACAGGTTGTCACCTCCCCCTGACTTCTCAGGAAGGCCGAGAGTCCTTAGGGGAGATGGGGAGTCAAACCAGACATTGTTAGCAGGTTCCCTCTGGGCTGAAGGGTTTTAGACCTTACCCAGAGTTTCCCCACTTTTTAACCTTTTTTTTTTTACATTTTTAACATTTAACATTTTTAAATGACTTTCTACAAAGTGGTACCTCAGAGTTGTTTTAATGTGCATTTCTTTAATCAGTAGTAAATTTTAGAGCATCTTATATGACTATAGGTAGGTTTGATTTCTTCATCTGAAAATAGCATATATCCTTCGATCATTTAATATCAATTGGGGAATGGCTTGTATTTTTATAAATTTAACTCTGTTATCTATATATTTGAGAAGTGAAGGGCTTTATAAGAAACACTGGCTATAAAGATTATTTCTCAGATTCCTGCTTTCCTTTTAGTCTTAGTTGCATTCATTTCATTTGTGCAAAAACTTCCTACTTTAATGTAATAAATTTTCCATTTTGCATCTCATCATGTTCTCTATCCCTTGTTTGGTCATAAAGTCTTTTCCTGCTCTATAGATCTGACAGGTAAACTATTCCTTGCTCTCCTAATTTGCTAATGGTATCACTTTTTATGTCTAAATTATGTACCCATTTTGACTGTCTTGGTATAGGGTGTGAGATGTTGGTCTGTGTCTCTTTTCTGTCATACTATTTTCCTGTTTTTCCCACAGTTTTTGTCAAATACGAAGTTCTTATCCCAGAAGATGGAGTCTGGGTTTATAATATACTAGATTACTATAGTCATTTACTATTGTGTCTTTGTATATTCAACCTATTCCATTGATCCACCAATTTATTTCTTAGCCAGTACCAAAGAGAATTAATGATTGCTACTTTATGATACAGTTTTTGAATTGTATGGCTAAGCTACTTTCCTTTGCAGTTTTTTTCCATTAATTCCTTTTTTTTTCTTTTTCAAATTTTTCAATTTTTTCCAATTAATATTCTTGGCTTTTTGTATTTGAAAATGAATTTTGTTATTTTTTTTAGCTTTATCAAATAATTTTTTTTGGTAGTTTGGTATGACACTGAATAATTAAATTAATTTTTATTATATTAGCTTGGCCCACCCATGAGCAGTTTTGAATCAGATCTGATCCTGGGGATTTAAAAATTGTTTTTCTATATGGATTGTTAGGATATTTTCTTTTGAGTTGTCATGAATCCTGCTGAGACTGCAAAATTCTGAACTTGATGCAACAAGTAAATTCATCTACCCACAGAAGCATTGAGAGCAGAGGTTTTGACCTATTTTTGTTTTTTTGACCCCTTTGGCAGTCAGATGAGGCATATGTAAAAAGTTCACAGATGAAGGGTTAATCTAGAAGATTTCTAGGTATTCTCTTTTCCAATTGGACTCTATACAGGACATCTCTAATGCCAGTGGAAATATATCTCTGACAAGTTACCCTGTTTAATGTCTCTTCTGGTATGGATGAGATATTAGAAGGGCATAGGAATCATTAAAAAGTGGACAGCTTGTGTTTTCTGCTGTTTGAGGCTGTGCTTACACCAATAAGATCCCTGATCCATTGGAGTATTATCATTACTAGTTATCAATATTGATGATAAATGGTCATTGAATAAACAATTGAAAGTATTGGGAAATTTAAGAAGTACATATAAAAGATTCAAATAATCAGTGATGCCTTTTTGTTTCTATGTCTTTTATGTGTTTTCTAATATGAAATAAAAATCTGATCTAGAATCTATCCCTCTTGAGAAACCATCTTATGGATCAAATTCATTTTGATCCTAAATTCCTAAATTCATTTAGGAAGCTGTTTGTGCAGTCCCACTGGGGAGCAGGGGTAATTATATCTCTATGATAGCTTAGGCCCTTTCAGTAAGCTTACACCAATATTAGTTAACTGTCTACAATTACACCCCGAGAAAGTGATTAAGGGCAAAAGAAAGGCCAGTGTAATGGTAGTCTGGGAGAGTTGTTATATTGTACCATGATTAGGATGTTTCATATTTCAGTCATTAGACTGAAACAAAGTTAGAGACCTAGATGGCCTCTGTATGCATGAGGATATCAAATTCCTGTCCTTTTATAGCTTCTTGCTGCCAATCAATAGCATTTTTTAGGTGCTTATGTTGTGTCAGGCTCTGTTTAACCACTGAGGAGGCAAAGCAGAAACATGGACTGTGTCCTCACATGAGACATCTTTTTGTAGCAGGCAAATGAAGGGGTTTAGAGGTATATGGGTGTGTGTGTCTGTGTGTATGGGTCTGTGTGTCTGTGTGTGTGTGTGTGTGAGAGAGAGAGAGAGACAGAGACAGAGACTGACTGATATTCACGCATCAGTTTCTGGACTCTGAGAGTGAGCTTGGAAAGTAACTGGTGATGAATAAGGGTGAATTTCCTTGAGGAAGATTGTAGTACCAGGTTCTGTTGGCAATCATGGTTATCTAGCTATAGCTGACAAAAGTCCTTTAAGAACAATTTAACATTTGTTAGATTAGGAAAGAAGGGAAGAAGGGGAGATAGAAGACCCAAGGACCTGTACTACTTATTATGGAGGATACTACCCAGGGATTCTACTGTTTGACTCAGCAAGATTCCTTTTTGTGAGTTCAGCTCTGGTCTCTGACACTTAAGCTCTGTTACCCTGGACAGATCATTTAATGCTGTTTGAAATTAAAAGGAACTAGCAGAGGAAATGGCAAACAACTTTAGTATCTTTGCTAAGAAAACTCCAAATAGAATCATGAAATGTTGGACATGACTGAAATGATAAAACAACAACAACAAAGTTAGGACTTAAGGGACATAAGTGAGGCTGTTGTTAAATACTCTGAATGTTGGGCATATGACCTGATCTGTATTGACCCTTGCTTTTGTTGCATAAAACCCAGCTTTTTAAACTGTGGTTCTCAACCTCATATGAGTCTTATAACTGAATGTGGGCCATGAAATTATGATTTATTATCAGTAAATATCTGGTTTGTTTACTGTTTTATATATCATTATAACTGGGATCGTGTAAAAATTTCTCAGACAAAAGGGGTTCACGAGTAGAAAAAATTTAAGAAGCCATCCATAATTATGGTACAAAATATATAACAATCCAGAAAATGGAATGTAGTGGTTCTTATTTTGGATGTTTTCTGTTTACTTTAGGAGCAAAAACTAGGAGAATCCTTTTCAAGTAATGCTACCATTTCCCCTTCTTTTAGGATTTGGTCAACACTGGACTCAGCACCTTCTTCTTCTTTATTGCCTCTATAGTACTTGCTGCTTTGAACCATAAAGCTGGAGCAGAAATTGCTGCTGTGGTAAGAGAACAAAGTAGTTAAAACAGAATGATTCATCCTACCCCAGAATATTTTGTTTTATTTTTCTTTTAACTGATTAAAAAATAAATCCTACAAAAAATGATGCTATCATTTGAATTGTAGAGATCCCAGTTGCCATTGTGGACCAGCTACCACAAACATTCATTACATACCTACTGTATTCAGAGTCCCGAGTTATATACTAGAATAGATATAAAGTTTAACTATGATAAGGTTCTGTTCCTCAGGAAATTTATATTCTAGTAAGATCCATGCATGAAAAGCTTTGCTACACAATAATTCATGAGAGATTGTATGTGAGTGCTATTTGAAATCTCATGGGCCTATTACTGCTCAGGGGAGGGAGGAATTAATGAAAGAGGTAGCTTTTGAGCTGGGCTTTTAACAGTGATTGTTAAAATGGACGAATAAGAATTCAACAAATATAGAGGGGGACAGAGTTTTAAAATAATGAAGTAGTTCTTCCTTGACTCTTCCTAATGAGTTTTAGAGTCCAGTAGAGGATTATAGAATACAGTTCCAAATTCAAAGCTCCAGAAGGAAAGGTTTTAGAGATTTGTAAACATTGCAACAAGCATAAGTTTATAACTGAAAGTCAGTTATGTGGATTCCCAAGCTAGATTTGTTACTGCTCCCCTCTCCTGAGTAGATTGCAGTTATATGGGTACAGACTCAATCTGTCTAATTCCAGAATTTGGGTATGTAGATAGATAGACATATATACTCACTTGCTTAATACAGTTGGAATGAAAGAATGTAACATATATGTGAATGTGAAAAATACATATTCACACATTTCGCAAGAATGAAATATATATATATATTAGAGCAGTTATATGACTCAGTGAATAGAATGTTGAACTTGGACTCAGAAAGGCTCATGAGTTCACATCTGATCTCAGGCACTTACTAGCTTTGTGATTCTGGGCAATTCACTTAACCCTATTTGTCTCACTTATTTGTTCCTCATCTATAAAATGAACTGGAGAAGGAATTGGCAGATGTCCCTACTATCTTTGCCAAGAAAATGCCAAATGGGGTCATGAAGAGTTGGATATGCCTGAAAAAACTGAACAAGTCAATGAATGTGTGTTGTTTGTAAAATGTATTTCACATTCTTTTATTTCAGTTGCAGTTAAGAAAGTGAGTTACTTTGGATTTGACATTGTCTTTATGAAGTACATGCTGATCCTTAGCTCTAGGACTGGAGTTTGTTCCCCTTCCTTACAAAATTTTGTCAGTCAAGCAGAAGGAAAAAAAGACTTAATTGGTATCATTAGAGAAAAGTAGTTTCCCAAAATTTTAAGTAATTCCCAAAAATTTAAGATGAATTGGTAGGAATTGGGTATCTTAAGGGCTTAGCTATATCTTAAGGGATCTGTGTGAACTTGGTAATATAGTTCACCTTTACGCAATGTTTTCTTCACAACCATTTTTGAAATAAGTAGTGTAGATACTGCCATCTTCATTTACTGATGAATAACCTAAGAGCCAGAGATGTTAATGACTTTCCCAGTCTTTCATAAAGAGTGAGTGATGGAGCTGGATTAGTGACTTGGGGCTTCTTAATTAAAATCCAGAAGTTGTTCCCCTCCACTGCATGGGATGAGTTTTCTCCATCTTCCACACATTATGGAAACAGCAGAAAAACAGGGAGGGTCTAGGTTAGTGATTAAAAGCATCAAATCTCTAAAGATTTTCATTCATATCATGGTTATATATTTTAGTTGTGACTTTTGCCCAAATTCATATTAAAATCCTGAGTCACAGAATTTTATGACCAGAAGAGCTCCAAGAACATAAAATGTTGGCACTTGAAGAGACCTTGCCATTTCAGAAAAGAGGTGGAAGGAGCCTTAGGAATCCTATCTTTCTAAAGTAACTCAGTCATTTTAAAGATAAGGAAATTTGGGGCAACGAGAGTTCATGGAGCTATTAAGTGGTAGAATTTGGGCTAATGCCCCAGCTACCTGACAGCGTACTGTAATGCTCCTCTGAGATACAGTGCTTTGTTAATACTGAAACATATAACTTTGTTATCCTTTTCTTTGAAAGATACAATAAAAAGAAATTCTTATGCAGCATTTAATCTGGTAGAAATAAAATATCTTATAAACTCTAAGGGGTTTACTGGATTCTAGGAGTCAGGAAGACCTGGATTCAAGCATCACTTCCAGCACATAGTGTAGCTTTAGAACGCACCATGAATTGTTTAACTTCTCAGTGCCCAGGAAACTCTTTAATATGATACATTATAGAACTACCTGCATCGGTAGATGGAGTTTCCCTGCCAGGATTTTCCTGTACCAATGAAATCATAAATCTGGACCACAGTAAAAAATAGATCCCAAGTTCCTATATATGGGGCCATCTTGTTTCTGTTTTTGTCTTTCCTCTTCTTAACATAGTAATAGCTCACGTTTATCAAGTACTGTCTTAAGCACTTGGGATAACAAAAAAGGCAGAAGACAGTCCATTCACAATCTAATCAAAGCTGCCATTTCCTTTTGCTCTGAGACAACTAAAAGTAATAATGTAATTGACATTACAGTTACATTGACAATAATGCACATTGACAGGTAGCACCATTCATCACAGATCATTAGGAGAGCCTACACAAAATTCATTTGTACAGTACTTTGTACTCTTTGACATGTTCATGTCCAAAGAATTGATATGCAGTTGATGTGCTTTGGAGAACTTACAGTAGGTATTTCTTTTAGGTTTTTGGCTTCTTGGCAACAGCAGTGTATGCTGCAAATACCTTCTTAGCTGTGCAGAAATGGAGAATGAACATTCGACAGCAGAGCACCAATGAATACATTCGTGCACGGACAGAATCACGAGAAGTGGATAGCCGTCCTGAGATACAGCGTTTAGACACATGAGAAGGAGCATCTGAGTAGGACTGTGGGCTGAGAGAGAAGTCACCAACAAAAAACTTCCTTCTCTCTCGTCCCTTTTCTGATTTCCCCCCAAGTTCCTGCCATCGTTTTTCATTATTTCATCATGTCAAACTTTCATACATTTTTAAATTTTATCCTTTTTAAGAAAATAGTTGGCCTTGGCAAAGACATTCACAGCAATTTTGGTAAGAAGCTTCACTTAATCCATCAGATGTCCCAGCTGGAAATCCAGAGATGTCAACAGCTCTTAAGATGGAAGTGCTCTGAAATGACCATAGTATTATGATGGTTGTTTTTTCAACTTTTAACCTTAATTCTGTATACAAGTTGTGCGTGATTTAATTATAAACTAACATTCAGTCAGATATCTTCATGATAAGGTCAGGAATTTGAGGGCAGGTGAAAAATGTAACTCAAGTTTAAATTAAATGTGATTACCAAGAAAATAAATTAAGAGGTGAATGGCACCAGTTTTAAGTCAGTCAGCCTTCATGGGGTGACCACTATGGACAGAGAACTATTATAGTTGCTCACAGCCCATGTTTATGTTTGACTGTCAACATAACCTCTTAGTTCTTGTCCTCTATTTTTGCGACCTGTGGATGCTGAGACAAATTGTGAAGCAAACTGTAGAACTGAAAACTGGTTAGCATGAACAGAAATCAGGCAGTGTCTGTTGGGTTTGGACTGTACAGATATGAAACAGTGATAATATCATGAGGATAAAAAGCACCTAGCAATTGGGACAGTAAACTCTGTATTGGTGAGGCTACGTTTTATTTCTGACCATGACAGAAAGTTACTGTAACATTTTCTATAAACAACTATCTTGAGTCTGAGTGAGGTACGTAATCCTCACATTTCTACTAACCGGAATGCTGTGAGCCTGAATTTGGAGAATTTTCACATAAATTTATAATGCAGTCCCCTAGCCAAAACACATTAATGTATCCCATTAATTATAGTTGGGATGTTTGTGTATTTCTCTGTATTATATACACATACATCACAATATCATATACACTGCATATGTGTCATCTCTATACCACACCAGAATCAGTTCTTTCCTTGTGTGTTATAGCCAAAAAAGATCTTTCAGGTTATAGGAGCATATGATGGTACTAAAAAAAAACTTTAACATATGGTGAAATATATTTTCTTTTGATCACAAATATTGTGCATGACCATTTGACCAAATATGGTTAAAAAAATGCTCCCACTCATTCAGAAAGACTTGAGGATATCCAGTTAATTTAATATTCAGATTTAAATGGAATTTCTCTTACATACTATGCCTTTTCAACATTGCTGGGATGCATGATTTTGCATCTGTATAGGTCCTTCCTCTAATTGATTGCAAATTATAACCCATCCTATGCCTTAACCTGTCTTCATAAGTTTCTGTGGCTGAAAAAAGTTCATTTCCTTGTGGTTTTCCTTCTGGTGATGAATCTTCCTCTGTCTGCTTCATTTGACTGGTTCCCAGACAGCAGATGTACAGCCTGACTCTGAGCCTGCAGTCAAAATCAAAAAGATTTTGATTTGCTATAGAATCTGCCAAATTGTGCCCTGCTTGCTTGGATTTGAAGAACCCAGGTTTGCCTTCATTCCACCAGGAGTCAGAGTAGGACATCAGGACGTACATAGACTGTCAGTTCTCAAAGAACTAAGCCATACTGTGTTTATTCTTTCATTCATCAACTATTTATTAATTTCACTGCATTGTGCTTTGCACTTGGGGAGATACAAAGATACATTCTTATCCTCAAGGATATTCTTTCTTTGATTCAAAAGTCACTACAGTTTATCACAGGCCTTAGATCGTATGTTATGAAGAGAAGTTACTATCATACAATGCTGTCAGAAAGTTCTATTGAAGTTTCGTTTGTTGTTTAGATTCTGGAATTTACAGAGAAGTTGATGCAAGGTATTGGGTCTTCTCTTAAAGATTATATCTATGGAGTGGGGAGGATGTCATTTAATTTGCTATGTTGTCATAGTTTGGATTGCTTTAAATGTTTACAAATCTCTCTCCAGTTTGACATTTGGTACTTGCCAAGGAAAAGAACATTTACTGCTTGTCAGAGAACCTGAATTTTCTAAAATATGGGTTCTCTCTGGCATTCATTTACTGAAAGATTTAGTGCATAGCTTCACCTGTGTACTATTGTATTAGCAGGTGTTGCATTAGCATATATCCCTGTGTACAGCATATACACACTGTTTGCCTGCATGATTTAAATGCATTTCATTCATTGCCTGTTTTGCTTAGTACAACTTTATTGTGTGAGATTGATAAAATTACCCATTTTTGGCATATGAAATACCAAGTCTGGCTTTCCTGTATTTAAAAGTATGTCCATTTAATGTTAACTTTCAGGACCTCATATGACATTTAGCTTCAGTTTTGATGTTCCATTATTGAATAAGCATTCATTGTGTATCCTGTGCTTAAGGAGTACATTCAGTGTTTCGAAATCATCACATCTAACCTTGGGGACAATTGTGTTGTCTTCCATACCTGAAGAACCCTTGATATCTCCACTCTAGTGTGAACTCACCTCAGTAGTAATAATATTTGCTTGACAACTTTTGATTTAATTTTCTTAACAATGACTTTAGGAAGAGGGTGACATCTTGATCTGATCTTTTAGTTCCACAAGTTGATTTCACCTTGGCTGCAGACATGCAGAGAAAGCAACTAGTGACTGGACTCCCATATGCTTAAGTCCTCTATCAGTTTGTTTGGTTTTTAATTTTTTAGAAGAATAGAATCGTGCCTCTTTATCCATTACTTAGCTTCAAATTCATTTGAAAGACCATTCTGACCTGTTGCTTTTCATTAATTAGGGTTTATTTTCAAGTTTCTTCTATTAAATATGTTCTTAGAAAGCTATCTTTGAAATCAATGTAGAGAAAATACCAGACAGGACTATTACTAGAATTTTCTCAAGTGATTTGAAAATATACAGTTTACCATTAGGAAAAACAGGATGATGTCCCTTTTTTATATTTGAGGAAGGGAGAGAATTGATTATGAAGTAAATTGCAAATAGAGTGTAGATACATTACAAATATGAATACAGTCCATGAAAAGTCTTGATATTTTGATAGATAACAGAGTTAGAACTTATTAAGTATGTAATTATATACCACCAGTGAACAAATTTTTAGAAGTATTTATTTTCTTAACAGTTATTTTGAAAATCCATTTTGCCATGGAATAAACTACATGACTTTTGTGTATTTTCTTGTAATTGACTAGTGAATAGAAAGAATAAAACAAATTTCAAATACAGCATAATGCATAATCATAATTTACATATGGAGCATGTGGTCAATAAAGTAGATTTAACTTGGGGTGAAGGTAACACAATAGTACTCCTTATGATTCTCATAAACAGATAATGAAGGCCATATGTAAATTTGAAACTGAAAATCAATATTTTGCTGATTGAAATCCTGCATTTGAATAAATCTTAATCTCAATTATGATACCTACTTAAATTTATTATTTCCACAAATCATAGACTGAACTTATTTTTGTTATGTAGTGTTAAAAAGTTGAAGGAAGCTTGCTTATGCTTTTCTGTCTCCTGAGATGACAAATGTGGCATCAGAGGATAAGTTCAGTTTTAATAGTCTGCAGTTTCTTTAATAGTTTCTCAGCTGCAATTGACTCAACAGTGTACTGGCATTCTGAATGTGGGACTTTACATAGTGACAAACTATGAATTGATCATCAGAGATGTCATTTATAAAACTACTTTTATTTTCATGGCAAAAATGGAAAAGATACTTTTCTCCTTTTCCCTCATGGAAATGATATCTTCTTCTAGTCCTTTCCCCTCTCCAAATGACACTGCATAACTTTTCCTTTTGGTCTTTCTTTAGACTGTTGCAGGGTGGGAAGAATGCCCTTTCCCTTTTTGGTCTAGACACATCATAATGATCTCATAAACATGTTGGATTATTCTTGGCTCCAAATAAAGTAAGGGAAATACAAATACTTTTGTAGATAAAATTACTTAAACTGGGTACAGTCCAAAATAAGTTAAATGAAATAAAAAAAAAACAACAACAGGAAAGTTTCTGTTTTCTGAAAGAACTGTGTGCAGATAGGTTGCCATCATTATTAGTCAATGGTACATCTTCAACCAAACATCTCTGTTGTTGAGAAGAAGTGAGGAGGGAAGTGGCATTCCTAAATACCCACTTCTCTGTGGATTTGTTCAGTTTAGATATGTTTAACTTGAAGAGTTCCAAAGGAGACAAACAATATAACATCAACTAATGCCCATCCTTCCTCATCCTTGGCTGATGTTTTTCATCTTCTAAACAGATGCCTGTTTGCCCTTCTATGCTAGACTGCATGGGATGCTTTGAATATAACTTTGGTTCATTTAGGAACTGCTTTATGGTCTCAAAGACGGGAGCTTCATTCCATCTTCCTGTGTGATTCAGACTTAGGTTCAACCACAGATGGTCTCTGTGGAGATGAAGCATGAAGTGTTCTGTCTGTACAAATATGTGACGTCTCATTTACAATGAATCAGCCATAAAGGAAGGGAACCGTTTAGTTCTTCTTTTTTTTTTTTTAATTGTTTTTATGAGCCTTGAATAATGATTAAGTCTCACAGGCTAAAAGTTCTATGGACTCTGGTATACTAGAGTCTAAGTTGTAGTTTTGTTGAGGAAGAGTTCCTAAATCTTCACATTTTCTAGAAGAATAGATCAAAATTGCTCTTGTCCCATCTCAGGAGATTCAGAATTTCCATTATTGTCTATGATTTTATCTCAGTAGCAGAATAAAAAATGCATATGACTGGACCAATTTTGATAACTTCCCACTTGGTAATCCTGTTTTGCCATTTCTCCTCTCGTGTGAGAAATAAAAAGAGGCCTTGAAATTAAACTGTTGTGGCAACTGTTGCAGCAGAATTATCTTATAGAAAGAAAATAATATGAAATAGATCAGAGCAGTAGGTTAAAAGAGGCAACAGGATTAAGTGAAATTCTTTCTGCACCCTCTCAAGTAGTCATGTTGTTTCATTTGTTCTAGATACTTTGGTAGTGCTTAAGTATGGTACTAGGATGTGGACATTTTAATATGATTTCCTGCTATCCGAGGCTATTACCTCCTTGTCCTTTATTAAACACAAAGAAACTATGTCTCTCCTTATTCAATATTAATAACTCAAATTTCTTTACCACAAATACATAGTGGAAAGGATTTAAGATCAGATGACCTGAGGAGCTCCTTATTATCTCTTACTTTGGACAAATAACTTCCTTTTCTTCTGTTCGAATGAGAGAATAGGATCAGATGCCCTCTTAGGTCCCTTTTCACCATGAAACCCATGAAGATTTTACAAAAAACTTTATTTAAGATAACCTGGTAAAGAAGGATTGATAAATTACTATTCCCATTTTATATGATAAGGAAATTAAGACCAGAGAGAGGTGAAGTGCCTTGCTTAAGGCCACAGTGCCTGGCACATCCTAAGTGCTTAATATATGTTTTATCTTTCCATTAACCATTGGATCTAGGACTTGAGACCAGCTTTCTTACCACTCTAGATTGCTGCCTCTACTTCGTGTTACCCTTTTAAATGAAAGCAGCCTATATGCGCTCTTGGAAGCTAAACAGGGAGACAAGAAAGAAAAAAATGCCTCAAATCTTTATATATTATTAACTTGTTTGCAGGATCAGTTCCCAGGTAAGCCATCACAACAAAGCTTAGTACAGACACATTTAGTTCTATGTTGCCTGAACTATGGTTTCATGTCAATAAAAGGAACCCAGGTAAAATATTGCTACCAAATGCCATTGTGATCTGAGGAAACTCTAGAGTAACTAAATGCCCTTGGCCAATCTGCCATTCAAAATGTTCTTATGGAATTACTGCTCCCCTGAACATCATTCTGCTCAAACATTGTTTTCTCAGAAGCCATCAACCTTAAGTGAGATAATTCTAATACTAGAAAGTTATTGACAGACTACAACCATGACCAGATTGGGTACCCACACTTTTTAGAAGGGTATCATCAGGATTGCCTTTCTGTGCCTTTTTTGAATGCTTTAAGGGCCACACCTAAGACTGAATTCCTCTAACTTTCGGTACAACTTCTCTTCTCAGTAAGGTTCACATTGTTAGAATGATAAAAACTGCCTCACTGAGAAAATATGATATTTACATTTTTTAGAAACTGCTTTAGAAATAGTCACAGTATTTAGTTGCTCAAATATACTAAATGGTATAATTTACAAACACTATGAGCACTGTGCTCCTATTTTAAATCTGGGAGTTTAAATGACAAATTTAATTTGCTTGAATGATTTAGCAGGATTGGTTAGTAAATGAGTATGCTCGGTTTAATTTTTCTCATTCTGAGCCTTCCTACTTCCCTCCTTTACTCCGTCTTCTTTCGTTCCTTTCCTCCCTTCTTCCCTTCATCTTTAACTTTCTTCTTCTTCTTTTTGGGGGGGCGATAGAAAATGCTTCTCACTTCACCTCCCATTTGGATACAATTTCTGAACCAGTAGTTAGCTGTCTACAATAAAATTTAACTTATATGAGTTTGGGTAGTATATGGACTTTATATTATTTTTGATTGTTGTTTACACTTCTTTGATGGGAAATAATACCTTATGTTCATATCATTTGCTAGCTCAATATTCCCTGGGTTGGTACCATTTGTAAATTGTGAGTTATAGAGACAAGTCAAGGAATCTTAGGATATAGATATGATGATCACTCTATTTTCTACATTTTGTTGAAAGAAAACAATGGGTTATCAAAAGTGTTGAATTTATCTAACGTTAGAGAGCCTCATTTTAAATAGCTGTTTGTGTATGTGTATTTTGGAATTAGGGCTGGTTCCCAAAATTTATCAAGATAACTTCACTCAAAATATGAGAGGATAAATGAACATGAATTTTTTTTTTTCCTTTGGAGGTAGAGAGGAGAATCTAATCTAATCTAGAAATAGCAAAATCTCATTGGTTTAGGCATGGGGGAAATAGATTTTAGTAATTAGTAATCAGTGTTTTAATATTTTAAACAACCCCAAAAACATCTTATCCCAATTTTATTTTGGAAAGTGAGAAGCTCAGATGGGGGTGGGGGGGAGAGGTATTTTAATCCTAGTATCTCTATAAAGAATAAATTTTCTATTTCTGCTTTCTTTGTGTCTCTGCCTTAATTCTGTCTCTTATCTTTGCATAAAAAAGGTATTCCAAAAGTGATTTCATTCCTTTCTGCAGCCTGTGACAACTGCAAATGATCAGTGCTTACAAACGTGAACTGGTTAATTCAAAGTCAGTGGTAGTGGCCATGCTTTTCAGGGGGAAGGAAGATGGTTGTAGCAGCGTCCCCCAATCTAGGTCCCAATCCAACTTGAGAGAGGCTTGATGGAAACCCTGTGAAGCTGCTTCTCATTACTGTTACTTTGTAAGCTTTGTCTAGTTCCAAAGAAATAAGTTGTTTCATTCTTGTTTCGGACTGTGACCCATTTTGAAATGCATTTTCAAATCCTCCCCTTTGTTGAAAACAAATTTCTTTGTACACCCTAGAGGGAATCAGGCCTGTTATCATCTAGAATCAGGGGTCCTCAAACTTTTTAAATAGGGAGCCAGTTCACTGTCCCTCAGACTGTTGGAGGGCCGGACTATAGTAAAAACAAAAACTTTGTTTTGTGGGCCTTTAAATAAAGAAACTTCATAACCCTGGGTGAGGGGGATAAACATCCTCAGCTGCTGCATCTGGCCGGCGGTGTAGTTTGAGGACCCCTGATCGAGATTGTGTCCATCTGGGCCCAGTTTTTCCTCTGATTAAAGTGGTAGGAAGTGAAACTATTTGTATATGTTGAGGTTTATAAGGGTTCAGGAACCCATGACAAAAATAATAAACTATTTATTACTCATTGTGTTTTGATTTGAAAATTTGATAACTGTTCTGTCTTTTCATGTTTTTTTAAACAAATATAAAGTAACTACTTCACCTTTGGTGCCTTCCAAGTTGTCGGATAAGCACTTGTTAATCATGAAGATGAAAAAGATGTAAATTTATTGTCAGTAAACACTATTTTTGTAGCATGGTCCTATGATCTTGTCTTTTTAATATTGCTTTCACTGATGCCAATTGTAATATTTAACCAATTTTCCTTTTGTGAGTTAGTTAGCTAGATTGCTCCTTCCCCCTTCCCCACCCCTCCTATATTAGTTCAGAAGGACTGACCCTTTTCCCTGTTTCCTCTCAATCCCCTTCCCTCAGTTTGTTTAAGCAAGACTAAGGGTAAGAACATTTTTATGTGAAATAAGTATCAGTTCAATTAGGTCTTTTTGGAACCATGTTTGAAATCCACACATAGAGCTGTTCTTCCTAATATGTGTTTATAAAAGGACAACCGTTGATTTTTCACACATATCTATATCTTCTTCAGGATTTAAAGTTCTCACTCAACTAAGTCATGATAGAAAGCAATGCTTATTCTTAAGAGTCAAATCTAGCCCTTTTCATCTCCACTACTTATATTATAGGCTGGTAGAACTGAGGAAGTCAAGAGCTATTTAGTCTAAATTCTTCATTGTATAGAGGAGGGGAAATCAAGTCCTAGAGAGCTGCTTCATGAAGGTAATGGAAAGATCAAGGTTCAGAGAGCTTGTCTCATTTGCTAGTGAGTTGCCTTTCATTGGTGGGTGTGGGGTGGTGGTGGTACCACCAAATGAACACTACATGATTTTCAGTGTAGAGGATTCCTGCTTCAGGGAAGAGTTGGTTTAGATGCCTTCTAGGGCTTCTTCGAAATTCAAGATTCCATGAAGTGACTTGTTCAGCTCATATAGCAAGTTTGTAACAGAGCTGGAACAAGAACTCTGAAGATTCCTCCATTTCCAGTCAATCAGATTTCCTACTTGTCTGTGCTATCTCCATCCCCTCCAATGAGAAAAGTATGGAAATTCTAACCAGTTGGAGATTCTAACATACCATTTGAAGTCAAACTAGTGTTTCATGGAAGGGTTTAATGGCTTTAAATTTGTAGGTAAAATAAATTGCTTGGTTGTTTTTGTATCATCTCAAGAGAAGATGAATTGCTGGAGAATCCTTTTTTCCTTTTCTGTGTGGGATCATTTGTCTAACTATGGAAAAATTTTAGAGATATAGCCAAGCTATTGCAAAGCAATGCTAATTTTTTTTTCAGAAATATCACAAATATATTGTAGAAAAAATATTTTAAATCTTTCCTCAAGTATCAATTTTTTTCTCCTTTTGGAGGGAAACGAGAAAGAGAAGGGTCAAAGTTAATTAATTGTAGGTATTTTTTTTACAGCAGGTAAAGTGTCAAGTCAAATGGTAAATTAATCATCATAGTTTTTCCCATAGCTACTTACCCAGGTTTAAGCCTGTGTTATATATTTTCCTCTAGAAGTACTATTAGCTGGATCAAAATTAACTTTGATGAAGTTTCTATTTTCTGCAAATGATATATTTCTTTGATTTTCTCTCAGAACAGTTTAAAGGTACAAGCATCCTACATTTCCAAGATAATATTCATTTTATGAACTTGATTTTCTGAGTGTAACCTGTTGTAGGTTGTACTTTTTTTTCCTGGTTTTACAGCTGAAGTTGAAGGATTGTAATTTCATAATGATATAATAAAAAGTGAATTCAAATTTACTTTTAATTCTGAATGTTTTTAGTATGTGATATTCTAAAATAAAAATGATATGTTTTGCTTGTTATATATTTTTAAAAGGGCACAATATGAAGGTTTTTTTTTTTTTTTGGTAATTTCTTGATTTCAAATGAAGTATTATGTTTATTGATTTTCTTTTCTTTTTTTTTTTTTGCTCTCCCCACCCACATTTTTACTCTCTTCCTTTTGATATATGAAGATGCCGAACTTAACGAGTTTTCATGGTCCTTGTCTTGATCATTTTCATAGTGGTAAAATCTGTATTTTTGTATGTAGGGGGAGATAATTTTCTGAACACTAATCTCTGATAAGTATTGTATGAAATTGTTGTGAAGGATTTCTTGTTGAATAAATGGATATGGCTAAAGAAACTAATGTTTTTCCTCTCCTTTTAATCTACTCTTCATCCTGCACCTCCTTAAGGGTGCAAATCCATTTCCTGAAATTGAAAGGCTATTTGATGCTTGGAAAACAATCTTATCTAGGACACAGAAAGGAGAAGAAGGGCACCTTGCGTGCCTGTCATGGCTGTTGATTAAAATGACACTGCCCAGGAAAAAAAATCAGACAAGTTGGAATTTACATAAGATGCACTTATTTCAGGTGGTGACACAATTGCCTGATGTGGAATACTGTACTAACAACCAGAAAACCTGAGTTTGAATTCTGGTTCTCTCTAATACAGCAAGATCTTGAATAAGCCATTCTCTCAAGCCTTCACTTTCTCTGTCTGTGAATACTAGGAAAGTTGGGCTAGATGGAACTCTTGAGGAACAGCTCAAAGATTCTGTGTTTTTGAAGATACATTACAGATACTACAATTCTTTTGAGACCCCAACTAACGCATATTGGTTAAAGTATTTAGGTACTCACTAAATCATATGAGGCTATATTGCATTTTTGGAATGCCTTATTAGCCACTGCAAATTTGATAATGCTCTTGGTTTATAGTTATAATCGTGATTAATGGTGCAAACATCAATAGCATATAGTAAATATGATTGCACGTATGCCTCAGAAATTATCAAATTGTGAGTAGTTCTGGGATATAAGATTATAAGTCATTTATTTCTTGATTGACATAGTCACATGGGCTGATGGATAGAAATTGATTGACATTTATAGTTAATGTCACTTGTCAGAGTGATAACTAGCATTTGATAAGTACCTTTTATGTGCCAGGCAATGTACTAAGTGCTAGGGATGAAAAAAAAAGATGGAAATAGTTCTTGTTCCTAAAGATCTGAAAGTCTAATGAGAAAATAGAATTATACATAAATTAGATACTAAATAAATTGGGGGTTACTCATGGAAAAGACACTTAAGATTAAGGAGGACTGGGAAAGGCATCTTACAAAAATGAGACTTTAGCTGAGGCTTAAAGGAAACCAGGAAAGCTAGAAGGGAGAGAGTTCTAGGCATGGGGCACAGCCAGTGAAAATGCCTAGAATCAGAAACAGGCAGGAGGACAATTCACTGAAAATTACAAATTATGTGGAAAGGAGATAGGTATGAGGAACACTGGAAGGGTAAGAAGGAACCAGTTTATGAAGGGTTTTGAACATTAAAATGGATTTTTATATTGAATCCTGGAAGCTATAGGAAGTTAATATAGTTTATTAAGTGGAAATGGGGGTTGATGAGGTCACACCTGTGTTTTAGCCAGAGTGGAAGATGGATTGGGGTGGAGAGATACTTGTGGCAGGAAGTCCAACCAGCAGGTGCTGCATTTGTCCAGCTTTTGTTTGATATGAAATCCTTTCTAGCACTAAATCCTATGATTTCCTAATGATGAACCACTGGCACCAGCCCAAAGGGCTAAGGTAGGAAGTTATGGATCACATAGGATACACTTTGTTTCTTGGAACAGGACTAAGCTCGATGACATTACATGAAGCATATTCTTCAAGAAAGTATCAATTATGGACATTTTTTCATGTAACTGGCTAAAATGTATGCTGTCCAGAAACTCAGAAAAGCTGAAAAAACAAATTGTTGTGGTTAGAAGTTAACTACAGAATCTACTACCAGTTCCAGGCAACATTTATCCCTGGGGATCAAAGAGGGGGAGGAACATACATATATCTCTGTATAAACATACATGTATACATGTACACATTATATATGTGTGTATATCTATTTATATATTGTACACACACAGGCACAACCAAGTAATCACTATGATTTAATCTATCTTGCCTTTTCATGGATTGACATGCAGTATATTAACAAGTGAAAAATTTTATAAATCAGAGGCACTTAAACATTCATATTAATTGCAAAGCTTTTAGGCTTAAATTTTATATAAAATGTATTGAAAGATTACATCTTGTTTAAGAGAGATAGATACATACAATATCACAGTTTCCTGAAATGCTTAAAGACAGTCCTTCTCATCCTTGGAGAAGGTTATTGGCTATGTTGTAGTTTCCACAGTACTTTGGTCTTCTCTGCCCCCGAGTGCCCCTAGCCTGCTAGCAGGCACCCATTTGGAACAAGGGTTTGGCTACCAACAGCCATCGTGTGACTGTTGCTGATTTTCTTTCCCCTGAGTTTGTTTCTTTATCTGTCAAATGGGGATAATATATACTTGTTATCACCTCATTCCCTGGGCTGTTGGGAGGAAGACCTTAAAGAGTCTTAAAGAAATGCAAACTGCTGGTAGATTTTATCATCACCTTGTCTCTGAAGGCCCTTCCTACTTTGATATTTGTGTCATCTGTTTTATACAAGGCTGAATGGTGTCCTTTCCTATTGAAAGGTGACAGCTCACTTCTCGAGGTTAGTCCGTTAGAACTACATCCTAGTTACCCTCATATCTGGAATTAGGTGTATTCATTCAGGTCCCAATGGAGTGATGAGTATTTACTGTTTGAAATGGAAGATGTCAGAATTGTCCTTATGTACCGAGACCAAGAAAAAGAAAGCAACTGTTTAATATTAGATTCTTAGACAACTATTATTCAGAATGTCAAATGCCTCAAGTGGGTATTGCTTCAAGGCTGTGTCTGTGTGTGTGTGTGCATGTGTGCGTGTGCGTGTACACACGCGATGTGTGCTCATGGTGGGGGGAGAGACAGAGAGAAAGTAAGAGAGATAAACAGAGACAGAGAAAGTGAGAGACACAGAGAAAGTGAGACAGAGATACACAGAGACAGAGAAAGTGAGAGACACAAAGACACAGAAAGAGAAAGTGAGACAGATACAGAGACAGAAAGTGAGGGACACACAAAGAAAGTGAGACAGAGAGAGATACACAGAGACAGAGAAAGTGAGAGACACAGAAAAAGTGAGACAGAGATACAGAGACAGAAAGTGAGAGACACACAGAGAAAGAGACAGGGAAAGTGAGAGACACACAGACACAGAAAGAGAAAGTGAGACAGAGATACAGAGACAGAAAGTGAGGGACACACAGAGAAAGTGAGACAGAGAAAATGAGACAGAGATGCACAGAGATGGAGAAAGTGAGAGAAACAGATGAAGATAAAGAGGGAACAGGAGAGAGAGAAAGTGAAAGAGACAGAGATGGAGAGAGAGAGGGAGATAGAGAGTGAGAGAGATAGAGAAATACACACAGAGAGAGAGAGAAAAGTGTCCACGTAGCAGTTTGTGATACACTATAGGTGCTTTATAATGGTTTTTGATTGCTATGTCAGAGTGAAAAATAAACCTGTGACTTAATTAGTGTGTGCCTCTCACTTGGTGGGAGTTGTCCACTGAAGCAGATTAATAATTCATCAGAACATAGAGTCTTAGAGTTGCTTGGAAGCATTGAAAAGTTAAGTTTTGTCCATTGTGATTGAGCAAGTCTTAAAGGCAGACGGCCAGCTAAGAAAAACAATCTTTTAACAAATGTGACTCCATGGGGCAGCTAGGTGGCGCCCTAAAGTCAGGAGGACCTTAGTTCAAGTCTGGCCTCAGACACTTAGCACTGCCTGGCTGTGTGACCCTGGGCAAGTCACTTAACCTCAACTGCCTCAGAGGGAAAAAGAAAAAAAGAGATACTCTGTAAAGTGATTCCTGTTGTGATCTTGGGTAAGTGCCCTAAGCCTCAGTTTTCCTCCTCTGTCTCAAGGGGACAATAGGAGGTAGAGTTTTTTGATAGCAGAAAATGAAACTCTCCTTGTAAATATTAATCTTTTGATGAGCAAGATTGCATGTGTTACAATAAAGATTCCTGGAGACAGTGAAGCCATAAGGGGTACGAGGATACCTTTTCCCCTATAGATTCTATCATATATAATGTGTGGTAAAAACCGAGGTAGCAAGACTTACATGGCATTATGGGACCTGAAAGACTTAAGGCCTCCATGGCACTGCATTCACCTCTGACACAGAAGTCTAACTGGCTCATTGGTTTGGGAGAGACATTTGTGTTAAGTAAGTTCTCCGTTATTATAAGTTTAACATCTTGGATTGTTGAGTTAGCTTCACTAACCAAAGACTGGCAAGGAAATCTGATATGGAAAAGGCACTTGGACATGGGGAAGGTGTGCAGACTGCAGCAACGGTTTAGGATTTCTGTAGAGGACAGAGTGGAGAAGGGTGAGAGTTAAGAGCTGTATTGTTCTCTGCAGCCACAGCCAGCTGGGAAACAAACAGTAATGTAGAAGGAATGAGAGGCAACGTCCAGCGTAAGAGGAAAAGCCTCATTCCCGGCTGGCAGTGCACTTTGAGGCTAAAAAATGAAAGCACCCACTGAGATTCCCTCGGTGGCTTGCGCAGTAATATCATCCAACTGGTCAGTCATCAGTCAGAATCAGAATTGGAGTCTTCCTCTGAAATGAAAGGAAAAAAATCTCTTCAGAAATAGATTGTTTTTTTAGCTAATGATGGGTCAGCAGCTTCAAAGGCTCCTCTTAGAATAGCCACAAACGCCCTCCCTTGGTCACACAGCTAATAAGGTTACATTTGAACCAGGTTCAGTGTTCTACCCACTATGCCACCCTGCTGATGTGTAAAACCTTGAGAAGAGTCATAGTTTATCTTGATATAAAGAAAAACTTCTAAACAAGAGCAGTCCAAAAGTGAAATGGGTTACTTAGGTGATAGGGAGTTCTTCCTCAATGGAGTTCTTCCAAGTAGACACCAGATAATCACCTTTTGGCTTTTTTTTGAATAACCATTTCCTACAAATACTTTAGGAAGATTTCAAATCAAGTATGAGTTAGACTAGATACCTTTGAAAAGTTTTCTTCCAAGTCCGAGATCCAATACTTTTGTGACTCATTACCTTTGGGTAAATGTTTTCTTTCTCCAGGCCTTCTTCCTCGTCCACAAAATGAGGGCATCTGGACTGGAAGATTCATAAAATCCTTTCTCCCTTTTGTCTCTTTATGTTCCAACTTTTTATATCATGCACTACTATCCCTTCTGGCTCAAGTATTGTGTTCTCTGCTCTAACCTGTTCTGAGATCACAGTCATAGAATATGAGTCTTGGGAACCATCTGTATAACTTTCATGGGAAGAACTTGAAGCTTTGAAAGGTTGTGACTTGTCTAAGGTCACTTTACTCATGAGCAGCCAACTTACAGATTCAAACTGAATTCTTCTGTTGGAACCATAAGCTTCAAGTTCTTTCTACTTTGCCAGATATGGCCATCAGCACAGTTCTCTCTTCTGAAGATGTTAATAATGTGCTCTAATTCTATAAAATATCAAAAGGCAGACTGCAGCAGGGGGACAAAACAAAGTGTTTGCTATGTCTTATTTTTAGCAATTGCTTTAAAATTATTTCTTGGTATGTGTACATATACACACTCTTCCCCAAATAGATCCTTATGGAATTCACTAATAATATATTTCACCACTTTTGCTCTTCCTCCTTTGCTCCTTGAGGTGAAGATGGGGAAGCACAGATCCCATCTCTGATGGAGGCGTGGGGTTTTGGGCCAAAGAACTTGCAAGTATTGTTCAGTGATGTATGTTAGGAGAATTTTTTAGGATCATGAAATGGATGCATCCACCTACCTTCTGATTTTTCAGCTTCTGGGTCACTGGCAGAATTTCCTTGTTTGAGAAATTTGGACAGATCATTAAAGATGATATAGAAGTCCAAGGCGTACACGATTGTGGCAATGAAGCCAAAGACCTATAGGACACAACGGCAAGGATCACACAGCTAGGCAACATAGAGTGGTAGAGTTGGTTAGTGTTTATAAAGTATCTGCTACTTGCCAGGCATTATGCTGAGAGCTAGGGATACAAAGGCAGGCCAAAAAATCAGCCCAAGACCATCCAAACACAAGTCTTGGTCTCAAGGAATGCTTAACTGAAATGGGGGAGACATCATGCAAACAATTACACACAAATAAGAAAATACAGGATAAAGTGAAGATATTCTCAGAAGGAAGGCACTAAGATTAAGGATGACTGGAAAAGGCTTCTTGTAATGGGGCTTTCACTAGGACTTGAAGAAAGCCAGAGAAGCCAGGAAATGGGGGTAAGGAGGAAAAGTAAGTGTTCCAAGTATAAGCTCCATCAAAATGATTAGTCAGGAAATAGACTATCTTTTTAAAAAAAATAATTATAGCTTTTTATTTACAAAAGATACACATGGGTAATTTTTTAACATTTGACTTTTGCAAAACCTTCTGTTCCAAATTTTCCCCTTCTTCCCCCCACCCTTTCCCCTAGATGGCAGGTAGTCCAATACATGTTAAATATGTTAAAGTATGTTAAATCCAATATATGCATACATATTTATACAGTCCTCTTGCTGCACAAGTAAAATCAGATCTAGAAAGAAAGAAAAAAACCTGAGAAGGAAAACAAAAATGCAAGCAAACTATAACGGAAAGAGTGGAAATGCTATGTTGTGGTCCATACTCATTTCCCATAATTTCTCTCTGGGTTAGATGATTCTCTTCATCACTGAACAATTGCAACTGGTTTGAATCATCTCATTGTTAAAGAGAGCCATGTCCATCAGAAATGATCTTCGTATAGTCTTATTGAATGGACTGTTTTCTGAGAAACAGAAAAAAGTCCATTATTTCTGAATTGCGGTGTATATGGATCAGAGGATTGGGAAAATAGGAAGGGGTCAGTTTATGAAAGATTTTGAATGTTAAGTAAAAGATTTTGTTTTTGACTCTGGAGGTGAGTGGAAGCTATTGAAAGTTACTGAATAGGTGAGTGACATGTGCCTGCCCTGACCTTAAGGAAGATCACTTTTTTTTTTTTAAATTTTATTTAATAATTACTTTATATTGACAGAATCCATGCCAGGGTAATTTTTTTTTTACAACATTATCCCTTGCACTCATTTTTGTTCTGATTTTTCCCCTCCCTCCCTCCACCTCCTCTCCTAGATGGCAAGCAGTTTTATATATATTAGATATGTTGCAGTATAAAGGAAGATCACTTTTGACAGCTAAGTATAGCTGTAAGGTATGTGGGGAAAGACCTGTGGAAGGCAGATCAACCAGCAGGCTATTGTTGTCATACAAATATGAGGTGATGAGAACCTTTGCTAAGGTGAGGACAGTGTCAAGAGATAAAGAGAAGTATGGAAGAGATGCTACAAGGAAACAACGGGATTTGACAATTGATAGGATATGGGGATATCCAAATAAGGATCCAAATAAAGGGATGAAAATGATACCTACACAGTGAGTGATAATGCCTATGAGCACCTTAAACCCTATAGCCCACACTGACTTTCCTGTAATGCACACTCCCTTCAGAAATACTTTAAATTTCCCTCCATCTTCTAGAGCCTCATTGTGGGATGGGGGTGGCCCATGAGTTCTGGAAGGGCTTATATTGGAAAGGTTTTAAGTAGAAACCTAGAGACAAATTGTCATCAAAGGACCAGCCTAGATGAGTGCAAAGAAGCTTATTACTAGAAGGCAGGCCACCAGGGGGTGATGGGTTGTTTGTTTTTGACAATTATACTAGGGCATAAAAATCGATCTGTGTTGGTGGACAATTACCTAAAATAGTGAAATCATAGGTCTTTGAAGTATTTGTTTTCAGACAGTTGTATTTGGTGTTCACCCTGTATGCAAAATATGAGGTACAAGGCTGAGAGGACAGCTTCCCCTCAGTATGTTTATAATTTAATGAGCAATGAGACATGCACATCTCTAAAGCACATATATTCTGTTAGTGTGAGCTACTAGGATTTGGAACATCAGTGGGAAAATGTCTGTCTGCGCAGACTTAAGGTAACAACAAGATTAAGAGAGTAACTGGGCAGATAAATGTCTTTTTGCCCCCTTGATCAGCTAAACAATTATAAAATGTCACAACTGGAAGGGACATTAAACAATGATGATTAAAGGTCACCCTTGCATATAAGGCTTAATTTGTGTCATTTTCTTTGCTCCCCAACCCTATGAGTCTACGTATGGTTATGTCCCTATTCCTCAGAGAAGGACCTGAGAATGAGAAAGTGGAAGTGACACACAGGATCACTTAGCTAAGCAAGAGACAAATCTGAAACTTAAACCTTGGTCTCCTGATTCCTAATTGGTGCCACTGGGGAATAGATGGACCTCACAATTTCTCACCCCAAAACCTGGCTATCAGCTACTCACCCCAGCTGCTTTGGCAGCCCCATCTGAATACTTGGAGATGGCAGTGATGGATATGGCAAAGTAGATGATGGCAGCTGTGACACATCGAAGGAAGTCCTGGAAGGGAACACAATTGCAGAGAACTGATGAAGTATTCTGAGAAGAAGAAGGCAGCTTCCTTATCTAATCTCATTTCAGGATTGTAGCTACTGACACTGGGAGGCTTAGAAAGATAAAAATAGAATCTGAGCTAGAAGCCAATGATTGGCAGTCAAATGGGCCAAAAGATTCAGTAAGGTGGCTTACTGAAACCTTTCTTGGGAAGACTCTTCTTCCTCCACATTTCACAGAATTAGAGATGAAAGGAACCTTACAAAATATTCTATATCAGAGTTTTGAAGGCCCTTAGGACATGGAATATTAGGAGACCCTTCAGTCCAACTCTCTAATCTGACAGATGTTTTTCGATTTATGACTTGCTTAACTTGGGACTTTTCTTCCCCTACCTCCCATTAAAGATGCCTGTCTCTTCTCAGTTTCCTCAAGGTCTGCTTACTGCTACTGAACTCATATGTACATTTCTGCTTAGGTACTAATGGAGTTGGTTTTTTTTTTCCATCAATTGATAACAGCCAGAACAAATTGCATTGATACAGTGAACTAATTGTTACAAAGACCTTTTAGATACATTTACATTTGATCATATATGTGAAGTACCCAGGGTTACCCTTCCCTTCCTCCTCTCCTCTCCCCCTTCCCCCCCAACCAAAGCTGAAACTTTGGTTCTAAGAATCTTTAAGGATCAATGCATTTAACAACACGGGAGTGGTTTAATGGGAATTTCAGGAACCAACACGGGCCTGTTTGGAGATAAGTGGGTTTATTTTGGGACAGGGAAGTTTTCAAGCTGAGCTCTCTTTGTCTGAGGCAACATCCATTCAGTGATTTAAGGTTTGGTAAGAAGTAAGTTAAAGGTGACCTAATTTTCCTTAAAATATATCAGGGAAGGGAAGACCCTCAGAGTTTCTGGCCAGAACAGAAACAACTGCTATGTACACTTACCCTAAGCCATCAAAACCCAAACAATGAGCCAGTGAGGTTTGGGCTGTGGTCTATAATTGGTCAATCAGTGAAAGCTAAAGTGATTTTGAGTTTAAAGGCATAATCAGGTAGCTCCATTTGAATCCCAATGTGCTTTATCAAAGCCTGGTTTATCAGAGCTATATTTTAAGAGATCATAAATGAAAACTATATGAGACAAAAAAGCTAATTATCCCAATTTTTAAAAAAA
Source organism: Antechinus flavipes (assembly GCF_016432865.1). NCBI lineage: Eukaryota > Metazoa > Chordata > Mammalia > Dasyuromorphia > Dasyuridae > Antechinus > Antechinus flavipes. The sequence continues at coordinate 62,653,085 of NC_067399.1, forward strand.
ATAATAAGTAAATGAAGAAAAAAAAATCTAGTTCCCAAACCTCAAGATACTTTAATAATAAGCCAACCATTTACCTTATGGAAGGAAGAGTGAGTTCGAGTTCATCTAGTTCTCACACAAATGGGCAGGTAGCATGGGTTCTGGTATTGGATTTGGCATTTACTAGTTGGGCAGGTCCTTATCCATATGTCTCAAGATTTATTTATTTTTTTTTGTTCCATATCTATTAAATGGAGTTAACAATACTTATGCCACCTCAGAGAACTTCAGAAATTTAGAGTTGAAAGATATCTTGGTGGCTATCTTGGTTTAAACCTGAAAAAGAAACCCCCACTGTAACATACCAAGTGATCATCCAGCCTTTGCTTGAAAACCACCAGTGATGGAGAATGCACTATTTCCTATGGCAGCCAGTTGTACTTTTAGACACCTTTAATAGCTAGAAAGTTTTTCCTAATATGAAGTGTAAATCTGGCTTTTTGTAACTTCCATCCATAAATCCTGGTTCTGCCCTTGGAACAGAAGAAATTTAATCCCTCCTAAAAGCACTTCAGGTACATGGAGAAAGCTATCATTTAGCCCCTGAATCTTTTCTGTACGCTAAATGCACTCAGTTCCTTTAACTAGGTGTTCTTTATGTGACATATACTCAAGGTCCTCTGCCATCTTAGCCCTCTTTTCGAATCTCTCAAGAACATTGGGAATCTACTGTGCTTTGTAAGCCTAAATGACAGGTTATAGGATTGTAAGTTATTTTCTTACTCAAACCAAGGGGAAAGAAAGCTCTTTTGTGGAGTTAGTAGAAATCTGAGACTAAAATTCAGGTCTCTCAGGCCACTGTGGACTTAGTATCAGAGAAGGAAGAGATGACATATTATGGCTTTGAACCTCCTTCTCCATGAGTCATCAGAATCATAATGACAATTCTCTTTTGCCTTTAGGAGGTAATGCAATGCACTTCAAAATCAAAGGACTTAGATTTGGATCCTGGTCCTGCAAATTATTATCCATGTCCCTCCTCTGGGTCTCAAGTCCCTCATCTAGAAATGAAGGGAGGGCACTTGTAACTTCTAATGTCCCTTTCAGTTCAGATATATTATGGATGGGGAAACTATAGAGAAAATCTGGGTTTTGTCAGTCAAGAAACATTTAGTCAATAGGCATTTAATTAGTACCTATTATGAGCCAGGCACCATGCTAAGCACTGGGGATACAAAGAAGGCAAAAGCGTCTCTGCCCTTGAGAAGCTCAGAACTCAGTGGGCAAGACAACATGCAAACAACTATGTACAAACAAGTTCTATCCAGGACAAATTGGGGTTGGTCAGTAGAGGGAAGACACTAGTAGCAAGGGAACCAGGAAAGCCTTTCTTGTAGAAGGCAGAATTTTAACTGGAACTTGAAAGAAGCCATGAGGTAGAGGTGAAAGGAGTACTACTCCAAGCATGGAGAACAGCCAGAGGAAATGTCCAGAGCAGGAAATGAAGGGTCTTGCTCAAAGTACAGCTAGGAGGCCAGTGTGATTACATTGCAGAGTATGTGGAAAGGAGGAAAGTAGAAAAAGACTGGAAAAGTAGGAGCAAACAGGCTTTGAAGAGTTTTTAATGCCAAATGAAGGATTCCAAATCCTATTTGATTCTGGAAATTGATTCTGGAAGTTGATAAGGTGGAGTGACATGGTCAGACTTGCACTTTGGGAAAATCTTTTTGGCAGCCAAGTATAGGATACCCTGGAGAGACAAATATGAGTCATGCTTGGAAGACAGAATTCATAGGACTTGACAACTGATTGGATATGTTGGGTGTGAGAGAGGGAGGAATCAAGGTTGGGAGCCTGAGGTTCTGGGAGGATGTTGGTATGCTCCACAGTAATAGAAATGCTAAGAAGAAAGAAGATTTTGGGAAGAAAGATTTTAAGTTTTGGATAGGCGATGTTTAAGATTTCAAGACATCCTGTTCAAGATATCTAATAGGCAGATGGAGATTCAAAATCAGAGGTTAGAAGAGGTTAAAGCTGGATAAGTAGATCTGGGAATGATCAGGTTTAGCCCCATCTTTTTCATTAATTCTGTGTTCTTGAGTGAATGAATCATTTAATTTGATTGAACTTCACTTAGACTAGATGAGCCTAACTCACATTGAGAGTCTTTATAACATTTACATACATACATATGTGTATTTTTTACATATACACATATACATATACATATTTATTGACATACACATATTCATATAATATTCATGTCAAAGTTTCTTAAACTGTGAGTTATAACCCCATATAGGGTTGTGTAACTGAATGTGGGAGTCATGAAATTATGATTTGTTATCAGTAAACGTTTGATTTTTATACCTATATACCTGGGGACATGTTACAATTTCTCAAGTGAAAAGGGATTGCAAATAGAAAAAATTTAGAAAGCTCTGATATATATGATTGTTATAAATATATCGTTATATACATACACACACATATTATAGATATATATCAAGATATAACTTTTCTTGAAAACCCTCAAATTCCTTTACATAATTCTTTAATTAGCTTTAATCATTTTAGAACAACAGCGACACTTGGTGGTGAATAAAAGAAATAAGATTCTGAAATTTCTTGACTACTAGGGAAAAAAGATTTATTTTACAGAAACTCAGTCAGCCCATTCTCAGGCTCCTTGGGCTCTGCTCGGGCTCCCCCCAATCATGTGTTCTGTGTTAGATCATTCTGGTGGTTGCTTTTTTTCTTTAATTCACTTTTTTTTTTTTAAAGTGTCCAAACACAGAGGGGGAGATTCTCCAATCGAGATAGAGTCAACAAAAAATGTGTTTGTTTAGTAATTTATGATTATGAAATATTTTGCACCTTATTTGACTCTCAGATAAGTAAATTAGTTTAAATAGCAGCACAAATATAACTATAATCATAATGATTACAATTATAATGTATTCCCTTCGCAATCTAGCTGTAGCTTGCCCTTTTAGCCTTTTCATGCAACATTCCCTTTGACTCACTGTATTCTCACAGTGTTCGACCTGACTCTCCCTTTTCCATATCGTTGCCTTTGCACACCTTATCAGTCAAACATTTCCCTCTCATCTCTGCCTCCTAGAAAGCCCAAGTTTCCTTCTGAGGGCACCTGATATGAGTGCCCTCATGCTATCATTTCCATGAGGTCTTTTCTACTTATTCCAGCTTTTAGTGGACTGACTCTGAAAAGTTTTCTGCCCTTAGCAAAGGATTATTCCTGAGTGTGAAGCTCATTATCTTTGTGCTCCAGCATTTGGGTATCATTGCAAGTGTTAGATTCCCTATAATTCAGAGTATTGAAAATCTCTGTGTTACTGAGCTCTGCTTCTCCTATCCCTGTTACCCTCGATTTATTTTTGTGTATACTTAGCTATATAGGTACATGTTGCCTCCCTTTGCTGGATTGCAAATCCCAGATGACAGGAATGATTTTACTTTTGTTTCTATCCTCAGCACCAAGCACAATGGCTGGCACATAAAAAGCTTAAGACAATGCTTGTTATAATTGATTTGGTGCTTTCTTTAAAACTCTGTTAAGTAAATGGTGTCAGTATTGCACTAGTGAATTCAGCAGAAAAAGCTTTGGATGATGCAGAGCCTAGATAAGAAATGATCCTTGTCCTTAGGCTGCATATAGTCCAATAAGATCATGGAGAGGGATCACCCCATGGACTGGTCATTTCTATGCTGCCAAACTTCCAGGAATATCTCCTTGTGTTGATGGAATCAGCTAGTTAGACGCTCAATATGTCAGTGGGCACTCCCTTGCCCCAATCCTCCATTCTTTTGGGGAATGAATAAAGCCCCCAATTCCACTTTTTCACTCTCATCAAACTGGGCCCATTCCATTTGAGCAAGATCACACATGTAGCGTCCTAAGAAGCTGCATATTATAATCAATACACCAACAAGCATTTATTAAATACTTAACATATGCTAGATAATGCAAAAACAGACTCTGCCCTCAAGGAGCTTACGTTTTAGTTGGAAAAGATAAATAACTAGGTTCATTAAAATATATATACAGGATAGATGGAAAGTAGCCTCAGATGGGGAGGCACTACTCCACAGTGAGTGGAGGAACTCAGTGAGTGAGGCAGGGGAACCAGGGAAGGCTTCCTGTAGAAGGTGGGATCTGATGCTACTCTTGAAGTTAAGAGGCAGAGTTAAGGGGAAAGAACATTATGCATGGGGGAGGGCAATGTCAGAGTACTAAGTTTAGAGTGAAAAGACCTGAGTTTGGATTCTAACTCTTCTACTTTTATGGCCTTTGGAAAGTTACCTCACTGAGCCTCAATTTCCAATCTTGTAAGTTCCCTTCCAGCTCTTATCTTTCAGCAATCCAAGGTCCCCTAAAACAAACCTCCCTCCCCGCTCACCCTGACTCCACTGCTTGCTTACCGAGAGAGGCCAACAGATCCCTGGGAACTTCTCGTTGATCTTCATGAAGTAGCTGAAGAAGAAGCAGAGGGCCAGTAGGAATTTCAGGAGGGGCACAGTCAGGAAGGACGCTGCCGTGGACGCGATGTAGCAGATAAAGATGATGAAAGAGAGGACCTGCCAGGGAGATGAGTCTCAGCTGCCTCTGAGGATGACCCTGAATTTGCTTCTCTATCCCTAGCCTTAGGTATCCCACACCGTTCTCCTCCCATTGGTGCTTCCTTCCCTCTGCCCACTGGCTGAAGTGAGAAAGGGCAAAAAATAACCAATGTGATGGGGCTGTAACAGTTACAGGGTTCTGCTATAATTGCATCAAATTGTACTTGAATCTATTTTTCCTTTCACATTGTTTTCCTTCATAGATCCCAAGAAACTCTTGATGAAGTGTTTGTCTTTCATCTAAAATTTTTAATTTTTAATAACCTCTTAACCTTGTTAAATGATCAAATTGCCTCCCCCAAAGTACTTGTGCCCCAGAAGATCAATCAATTAATAAACATATATTAAGCACTACTATGTGCCAGGTACTCTGCTAAGCACTGGGGATAAAGTCTCTGCCCTGAAGGAGCTTACAATCTATAAAAACAGCAAAGGGAAGGGACCCTCAATTGGAAACACTCCTCTAGGGTTCTACTTCATGCTTATCAGTCTGTTGAAGATGACAAAAATTGGGAAAATGACAAATGTTGCAGGATCTGTAGGAAAACAGGCCCATAAATGTATTGCTGGTAGAGCTGGTAGAGTTGGTCCAGCCATTCTGGAGAGCAATTTGGAACTATGACCAAAAAATTTCTAAACTGCAAATGTCACATTGACCCAGCGATAATTACACTACTAAGCTTATACTCCAAACAGCTGTGTTTGTACAGTTTGTACAGGTTTTTTTTTTTTTTTTTTTTTTTTTGGCAAAAAATTGGAAATGGATGGGGACTCCATCAATTGCAGAATGGTTAAACAAATTATGGTATTTGAATGTAATGAAATATTGTTGTGATGTATGAAATGATGTAAGTTTCAGAGAAACCTGGGAAGTCTTTTATGAACTGGATGTAAAGAGAGCAGAGCCAGGAGAATAATTTATATAATAATATAACATTGTGAAAATGGCCAACTTTGAAAGCTTTAAGAATTCTGATCGACACAGTGACTAGCTGTGATTCCAAAAAACTAGTAATGACACATTCTATCCAATTCTTGGAAGTGATAGACTAAAAGTGCAAAATGAGGCACATTTTTGGACAAGACCAGATGGGGAATTTGTTTTGCTTGACCACGCATATTTGTCATGAGGAGTGAAGTGACATGCCAGAGTCACCCAGTGAATTCATGCCAAACTTGAGGCTAGAATCTAGACTAGACCACAGTGCCAGAGCTAAGGTTAGGATTTAAACCAGACTATAGTGCCAAAGCTATAGCTAGAAGCTAGCCCTCTTGACACTTAGTCTAGTGCATTCCCTTTGATTACCGGGAAACTACTCCTAGGATTTAATTAATGTTATTGCTGATGGTTGAATTAGTCTGGGTTCTTTTCTAAATGGTTAGAGGCTTAAAAATTAATGAAGGTCAATGGGAATGTCTCTGAACCAAGACCAATACAGGATATCCCATATTTACACAGCACTTCAGAGTTTCCACTTTTTCCAGAGCTATAATATAATGGAGGAAAAAGAAAGAGGAAGAAATCATATGATCAAATATAGCATCTTATATTTAGAAACCAAACAATATCATCAGGAAGAGCCATTAGAAGGGACTTATTAGAGCTGGAAAATATTTTAGAATAGCATTTCTCAATTTTTTTGATATCTAGATCCCTTTATAGTTTTAAAGATTATTGAGGACTCCAAAGAGCTTTTGTGTGGATAATATCTATCAATATTTAGTGTATTAGAAATTAAAACTGATATACTTTAAAAGCATTTAAAAATAATGAACCCATTAGTTAATATATTTTTATGAAAAAAAATGTTTTCCAAAACAGAAAAAAAAGACTGGCATTATTTCTAGTTTATTATTAAACATTTATTAAGCACCTACTATGTGTCTCAAACCTGGTGCTAAGTTCCCTGGATACAAAGAAAGATGAAAGACTATTTTACTCTCAAGGAGCGCCAAGCTTAAAGGGGGATCAGGGGGAACAACATGCAAATAATTGTGTACAAAGTATATAAAAGTTTAATAATAGTCAACAGAGAGAAGGTACTAGAATAAACAACATGGCCAATGTGGTAATTTGCTTTGACTATATTTGTTATGAGGGTTTTGCTAATTTTTTTTTTCAGTTGGGGTCAAAGTAGGAAAATAGAAAAACAAATGTTTGCTAATTGAAAAAGGTGTAAGAATGGAAAAGGAGGTGCCCAGATGTTGAAGGACTTTGAATGCCAAATAGAAGACTTTTTATTTGACCCTGAAGGTGAAAGGGGGCCACGGGAATTTATTGAATAGGAGTGGGATAACATAGTTAGACTTGTGCTTGAGGAAGTTCACTTGGAAAGCTGAGGTCAAGACAGACTGGAGTGGGTAGAGAAATGGCAGAAGACACCAATCAATGACTACTGCAATTGTTCAAATATGAGGTGGAGACTCTGCAAAGTCACATATTTTTTGCAAATCTCTTTAATGTTTGGCTTAAAAAAAAGCTACATTCTCATATTTGCTTCTGTATTCATTCTCTTGTCATTTGTGGCTTTGATCGAAGTATATAAAGAAGATAGTGCCTTATCATATAACTACAAAAGGGAGGACTACTGTATTTTAATAGACAAATTACATGTTAGTATTATTGTAAATAATAACATTTATAGCTTTCATTTATATAATGTCAAATATGTGCCAGGTACTATGCTAAGCACTTTACAATTATTATCTCATCTGATCTTCACCACCCTGGGAGGTAGGTACTATTATTATTCCTCTTTGACAGATGAACAGACTGAGGCAGACAGAAGTCAAATAACATGTCCATGTTCACACAACTAATAAGTATCTTAGGTGAGATCTGAATTCAGGTTTAGCAATCAATCTCTGCATCTCCTAGCCACTATACAAATAGCTTTGATTTGAAGACTCTCGTTCTAGGGACGATGCTTTGAGAACCTGATCTAGAACATAGAATGTAGAAATAACATTACAACCAAGAGGCCCATCAAGAGCAAATAATTTAACCAGATGACAAATTAGGCATTGGGAGTGAAAGCAAAGACCACTTTTACTTTTATAGTGTCTCAGTAGCATCTCTACATAGTAGATGCAGAAGCAGTTAGGTGTGGGGGTTGGGGAGCTGGTGGAGGTGAAGAGTGCAAACCTGAGTTCAAATACTGCCTATGAGACTCTAGGCAAACCATTTAAAACTTCTCAAAAGGCTCAGTTTCCTCAACTGTATAATGGGGATAATAATAGCACCTACCACACAGGATTATTGTGAGAATCAAACAAGATATTTTTAAAGTGTTACGCAAATACTAAAGCACTATGTAAATGATAGCTATTATTATACAGAACTGCTTGCTGAATATAGATAAATTAATATGTGCAAATTCTTTGCTTCATGTATACGCAAGTATATTTATATATACAAATACATACATATCCACATATATGCCTATTTTTATGTATGTGACTTTCTTGGTAATTTCTCCCTTTTGAGGATAAGCACCAGTCCTCAATTTACTTCCTTTGGTGTTTAGTAAACCCAATGTAGAGCAATAATTTAATTTTCTTATATGACTCCAAAGCTTCCATTCTCTTAAAGGCAGCTGAACACATTTCCTCAGCCTCAGTTTCCCCCTATGTAAAATTACATTTGTACTACCTCCCTCACCGGGCAATTGGTACCATAAGACAAGAAAATGTCTGTAAGTCTTGAATGTGTAAAAACATAACAAATAATTGTGTTACAGTGCTCCCTAGTGATTTCACAAATGTGATTCTTCCTTCAACTTCCTCTGACACAGCAAATATTGGTCTCTGTAGTTGTGTCATCTCTGGAGTGAGCAGTGGAAGGTGTTAAAATATAGGAACTGTATGTGCTTGGACAAGTACATTTCTTTCCTCTGAGTGACCCCCTTCAGACTCATCAGAGTCATAGGATTTAGGTCCATAAAGGACCTGAGAGATCATCTGAGTTTTACAGAAGAGGAACTGAGGTCAGAGAAGGGAAGCTTGTCCAGTCATAGCAGGAGTAACTACCAAGAATCTGACCCTTAAGACTTCCAGCAATACTTTTTCCTCTTCACTGCAAACTCTGCCTGCTATCCATGAGCCATATGGCTCAGGAGTTGCATCCTCCTGCTGGGAGAGACAGCAGCAAAGAATGTCCCAGTCCAAGTCCTTCCTTTTCTGCCCAGGAGTCTTCCATTCTTTAGCCCTTCCCAGAACTGTTCAATGCATGTTGTCATGAAGAAAGCATCTTATTAATCTTCAAGTGCTTTGGAAATGAGTTATTTATTCTTTATGTATTTTGGGTGTGATTCCTGGAAGGCAGGAATTACATACATATCCCTTTGCCTGCCCATCTTTGCTACTGTCCCCTCCCTTGTTGTGGAATGACCCATGACACTTTCTGAAAGTTTGTCTCAACTGGAGGAGGAGGAAGAGGGGAACAACAGCTGACTCAGCTCCTGCATGAAGGGGATCTGGACTTCACAGCTCCAGGGACATCAGGGTTTTCCAGAGCACAGAGTGTGGAAAGTGTGTTGCCAAGGAAAGAGCACCATCACAAAAACCCATGAGGAGAGAATAGGGATGATCATTAGTGTCAAAAAAGGCCTGGACTTAGAAAAGATCCCTGGTGACTTGGGAGAAATCAGTTTCCCATTGAGCAGAAAGATGAAAGCCAGACTGGAAGTGGGTGAAAAGTGAGAAAGTTGAGTCAGTGTTTGTACATAGCTTTTTTGGAGAGTTTGATTTGAAAAGAAGGAAATATAGGGATGATATACTGAGGAAATTTTTGCATCAAGGTTTTTGATATATGAGAATAATCAGGCACATTTGTAGGTAGCAAGGAAGGAGTCAGGGACTAAAGATTTTAAATCCTAGCACTGGTATTTCCTTCATGGGTGACCCTGAACAAGATACTTCCCCTTTCTTAATTTCCTCTGAAAAATGACAGGGTTGAATCAGGGAATATACTTTCTAGCACTAGATACTGTGAACCTTATCTCCTCTGGCTAAGAGAGTCTATAAATTTGTATATAATATATTTTATTACATTTGCTATGTTATAGTAAAATAATTTTAATAATATAATATATTCTATTATATATAATATGTAGTATATTTTTATTTATTTAGCACATTATAACAATAGTTTGTAATATATTATATTATTATATATTTATTCCATTATATATCATAATACATAACATTGATATATTATAGATAAATGTTATATGATATGTGATTATATTACATATAATCTATAAGCTTTACATATAGCCTATAAGACTATATTATATATAGTCTATAATCAGTCTATAAGGACTATTTAGCCTATGCATTATTCCTAGTGTGTATTTCCATAATGGTAGGACATGATGTGGATCCAGGTACTACATCAGTTACTGGCGCAGATCCTAGAGTGAGTTTTCTGCCTTTTGTCTGTCTAGTCAACAGTGAGAGGGTAGAGAAAGAAGCCTCCCAGTGACACTAGAGATGTGGCTCTATTACTTTCTGTGTGATCTGATTCTGTTTTCTCATATGTAAAATGGGAAGAGAGAAGGGGAATTTGGATTGAAATCTCTTCTAGTTAGGTGTAGAAAATAGAGTATTTGTAGTCTGAAAGATCTGAGTTTTAAAACTGTCTCAGACTAATCACTGGCTGTAGAATCTTGGGTAAGTCATTTACCCTCTTCCTGTCAAATAGGGATAATGATACTGCCAAGCTGTTACAAGGATCAAATGAGATAATGACTGTAAAGCATTTTGCCAAGTTAAATAGCTACTTAAAGGCTAATGTTATTATGGCTGTCATAGAATGATCCTACAAGTCAGCCACATGGGCCTCTTCTTGCCTGATCTAGTCAGAGGGTGCTAGAAGGATCTTAGAGACAACCAGTCCAGTCCTTATTTCAGAACCCAGAGGCCCAGAGGGAGAAGCCTGTGGTCAGCTAGCTAGCTAGCAAAACTAGGATTACAGCTCCTGATTTCTAGGTATGACTCGTTGGATTTCCCTTCTAGCTGGGAGTTAGGCCTGCCCATCCTTAGATGGGAAGTAAGTTTCTTGGGCAGTGCCAGGACTAAGTCATATTCAAACTATCTGGTTACCTGGCGAGAGTCTGGACACCAGAAAAAGAAAACACTGCGTGATTAGAGGGAAACTTTCACCTTTCCCTGCTTACTCCTCTGTGAAATGAGGACTTGGAGATTATTTTAATTTTTTTTGAGGCCTAAGATTCTATGTTCCAATATTCTTTTTTTTTATTATAGCTTTTTATTTACAAGATATATGCATGGGTAATTTTTCAGCATTGACAATTGCAAAACCTTTTGTTCCAACTTTTCTCCTCCTTCCCCCCACTGCTTCTCCCCCATATGGCAGATAGATCAGTACATGTTAAATATGTTAAAGTATATGTTAAAATACAATATATGTATACATATACATACAGTTATTTTGCTGCACAAGAAGAATCGGACTTTGAAATAAGGTACAATTAACCTGTGAAGGAAATCAAAAATGCAGGTGGACAAAAACAGAGGGATTGGAAATGCTATGGAGTGGTTCACACTCATTTCCCAGAGTTCTTTCGCTGGGTGTAGCTGGTTCTATGTTCCAATATTTTAAAAACAACACGAAACCAGAGCAGCTAGGTGGCGCAGTGGATAGAGAATTAGCCCTGAAGTCAGGAGGACCTGAGTTGAAATGTGGCCTCAGACACTTAACACTGCCTAGCTGTGTGACCTTGGCCAAGTCACTTAATCCAAATCGTGTCAATATCAACAAAACCAAAACTGAAACCAAAAAACAAAAAACAAAACCAACCAACCAACCAAAAAACACAAAATCTTCCTGTCCCCAATCCCCATGATAAATGACATTTCCCATTGGGTTTAGTGATAGCATCTCTTCTGACTAGTAACAGAGAGGCTCTCCTCATACCTGTCGGGAATAAACTCCCACTTGCATCCCATTTCCCCCTGCTCCCCAGCTGGAAGCACATACTTGTGTCTCATACTTAATAAATGTGATGGATTGATTTGCTGGCCCTCCTCCCCCAGGAAAAGTGAGTTAAGGAATGGCTGCCTGGTATCTTCTGCTCATTTAGAAAAACTAAAAGAAGATGTGCAGTCTTCTATAGGGGACAATGATATCAGAGGAACAGAAAGACTTTAGAAGTCATCCCAGCCCAGCCCCCACATTTGAACCCTCAATAACCTCAATCCTTTGCTCCAGGCTCAAGTCTTCTGACTCCTAACCAAATACTGTTAAAGAGCTTGGAACCCTTCTGTTCCAGAGATGATATGTCAAATGACGGTGACTTTGCCAGAAGAACTTAATAAGGAAGTCTAGGAGTTGGGAAGGAGACTTTGGGACAATAATTTTTAAAAAGTTAGCATTGTAAAAAAGTTAGCTTGTAAAAAGCTTGCAAAGTCTTTTACATATGTGATCTCATTCCATTCTTATAACAATTCTGGGAACTAGGAACTGTGATTATCCCCATTTTACAGACTGAGGTTGTGATTTCCCCAGGATCACAACTAGTAAGGGTTTGAGGCTGAATTTGAACTCGGCTCATCCTAAATCCAAGTTCAATATTCTATCCATTGCCCGACTCAGCAATTTTCTCCCTGGATCTGTGTTACCAGTTGGAGGAGGCTGACGTTTGGGAGCAGTTGGTAAGAGGCTGGGGAAGGGGGAAGGGCAGATCACCTGCTTCTCTACACTTCTGACACAAGCAACAGGATGTGTGTCAGCAGCATCTGAAGCTCGAGGTATCAACCTTTCTCTCACATCCTCTTCTTTACAGCTGCATGGGGGAGGACCGCTGGGAGCCTGGGCAGCAGGATAGGGAGAAGCTTATAGGAAGAAATGTTCAGACACTTTCACTGCTGCTCTGAAGCTCCACATGGCTTCTGTTGTCATTCTTTTTATATTTATTTCAACTAAATTTTATTTTTTTAGTGACCAAAATCAGCCTCCTCTCTCCTTTCCTTTTCTTTCAAATGAAAAAGAAAAAAGGAAACCTCTGTTACAAATATATGGAGTCGAGCAAAACAAATTCCTGCACTAGCTATATCCAGAAAACTCCATCTGTACATTGTGTTCATGATCTCTCTATCAGGAGTCATCATATCTTATAGTTGTTAGTCTTTACAATAATAGTATGGCCATTGTAGACATTGTTCTGGTTTCACTTCTTTCATTCTGTATTGGTTCATCCAAGTCTTCCAAGTATTTCTGAAAGAATCTCCCCCATCATTTCTTAGAATACAAACAGTACTCTGTCGTTCATATGACATTCATATGTTGTTCATATCAACATCATATGTTGATGGGCAGTTTACAATTCTTTGCCAAAGTAAACAGAGTTGCCATGGGTATTTATATAGGGAAATACTTGGATAGTTGGACAGACAGACAGACAGATAGATAGATGAGTCTCTTTCTTTGATCTCTTTGAGGTAGAAAACCAGTACAGGTATTGCTGTCTCAAAGGGTATTTCACAATTTATTAACTGGGTAAGCATACTTCCAAATTGCTTTTCTGAAAGGCTGGACCACTTCACAGATCCATTTAAGTGAATTCATGTGCCTGTTTTCTCACAATATGTCCAGCTTTTGTCATTCCAATCTATATCAGCTTGATACCACCCCTTTCCAAGGCCCAATCCTTTCTGTCCAGTGATCTTTAGTAGGATTGGTTCATGGTATCCTCATTCCTCCTAGCCAGGTCAGGATGGACTGAAAGTCCCAGAAGTAATGGTGATACAGGACACTGATCTTATAGTCAGAAGACCTGAGTATGAATCCTAGTTCCAACACATTCCATTGGTAATCAATCCTCAACACATTGCCAAAATTCTCTGAACCTCAATTTCCTTATCTGTAATATGAGAACAATAATGACATTCTCTATCCTATAGGACTGATGCTAGAAGAGTGCTTTGTAAACTTTAACTTATATGAAAGATCCTTCCCTCCACCAGGCTAGGCGACTATAAAACAGCTATGATTTAGTCGGTAAATTTTTGGGAATTATGCACAACATATTTAACTGATTTGCCTGAGGCCATATGATAAATATCACAGATGAGCTTTGAAGCTAGGTCTTCCTAAATTCAAGCTATCCATTACAATATACTACCTCTCTCTATGTAAGTCTATAATAATCTCAAATAGAAATAATGTTGATTTGTCTTACAATAATCTGTGGACAGTTTTATTGTCTCCACTTAGACCTGAAAGTGTGGTCTAGTAAAAACTGGTACTGATCTTAGAGACAAATGACCTTACTATTTGTAAGGTCATTTACTAGTCAAATACTTACTAGCTATAAGATGCGTGGCAAGTCATTAAACTTATCTAAGCATCAGTTTACTCTTTTGTAAAAAGAAGTAAATAATACTTGCAACTCCCTATTTCCCTCTTAGAGTTATAATGAAGAAAAAACTTCTTCAACTTTAAAGCATTAATGGTAGAAAAAATCAAGTTATTAAATGAAAAGTGAGTTATTATTAGTGGTGGTAATGTCTAACGTAATATGGCCTTATCTATGCTTTAATAATTGAAGGATCTAGGTTTTATCACTGAGAGTGTGCATTACTTAATACTAACATTTATCTGGTGCAAAGACAATGCATTTTACATATTATTATCACATATTGTCTACTATCTGATTCTGTGGGAAGAGGAGCAGGGAAAGAGAGAGAGAGGAAGATCTTGAGCAGAATACGAAGATATCATATAATGAACTTGGAGAGGTTCGTACTAGGCAGTTAGAGAGTATGGTGGATAGATTACTGAACCTGGAGTCAGGAAGATATGATCCTGGGCAAGTCACTTCTGCTTGCCTCAGTTTCCTCATCTATAAAATGGGCATAATCATAGAGTAACAATCCAGGGTTGTTATGAGGATCAGGTGAAATAATATTTGTAAAGCATTTTCCGAGCCTTGAAATACAGGTTAGTTTTATCATTATTACTATTTTAGTTTGAAAATTGAATTTGGAGAAAAGAAATTTGATAAAATTTGTGATTAAATTGAAGGTAATTTGAAGAACAATTTCTAGGCCTAGATTTTCTAGGCCTAGGAAATGATTTTGATTCTCCCTCTGGTTTGTAAGAGAAGCAGGATCAAGAGGAATGAGCAGTCCATAAAAAGATTGTAGACAATTAGGCAATCTGGCAATAATTTTCACTTAATCAATGTTTATTGACTGACTGAAAAATTAAAGTAGATAAGCAGATTGATGGAGTAGACTGAATGAAGAGGATCTGAGATGGGTGGAAGACTCAAGAGGAAGTGGATGTGACAGCTGTGGCTGGCTCCTGTGATGGAGACAAGGAAAGGAATTTGAATAATGTCAGGTTCTCCTATAATGATCATGGACCATAATGAGTTTTCGCCAGAGGCTGAATGTCATGGTGTAAACAAGCGCTCACAAGTTCTTTCAAGAAACCAGGCTGAAAATCTCAACCAAAGAAATGTAAGGGAATCTATGCAGTGACTTCTCTGGAGATGCTGGGGTTTGCATCTTTTCCAACAACAACAACAACAACAATGTTGTCTTCCAAAAGCCATTATCTATGTGGCAGGTGTTTCCCTGGAGGAGAAGGGAAAGGGACTTAACACCACTCTCCACTCTAGGTTGTTTCTGCAATGGAGGATTTCTACAGGTAACAGAAGCAAGGCTTCATTGGGGGGTGGAGAAGTGATCTAATGTGGAGAAGGGGAGAAAACCCTTTCTAGAATGATGGGGGATGGAAAAAGAGGAGGAAAAGGACATTTGTATAACTAGAACTGAAATAGATTTGAGGCTTTTCTTAAAGAGGATACAATGGATGTTCTCAGAAGTAAGAAGCCACATGCCCTCCTAGGAATGTTGGAGGAGTCTTGGGAACTGTTGGTAAGTGATCATCCAGTTAGAAACACAGGAAGAAGGAAGGAGGAGTCGTCGTCATTGGTGATTCTCTGATCAGGGATACTGAGGAGGCTATTTGTTGTCCTAATAACAGATCTTTTTTCTTCCTAGGGTACAACCTAGCCAAGACATAACACAGAACCTTCCAAGATGACAACTCTCCCTTTCTGGTGATTTACATGGCACTTCCAGAAGGAAAATGAAAAAGTTTTCCCAATGATGATTAAGCTTTGGGCAAGACAAGAGGGGCACAGTTTATGTTTTCCTTACTGTTGCCCACTGAGGGAAAGGGATGCAGGAGAGAAAAATCAGTTTGGGAAAAGCACAGCTGGTTAAAAAAGTGGCATCTGAAAATGGGTTTGACAAATTCCCAGCCAGAGATGGAGTATACTCAAACAAAGGCTGCTTCAAATGCATTTGCCAGGTATCTTGCAAATCTAATCAAAATAACTTTAAAGTAATAAGGGGGAAGAGGGAACAAGCATTTATTAATGTTATGTGCCAGAACTGCTTATGGGCATCCCAAAAGTTAGCTACTATAGATAGTAACCACAAAAAAGTAAGAAGAATAAATAGCTGAAACTTGAGAAATTCATAGGAAACAAGAAAACAGTCACTAGTATCTATCTATCTGTCTGTCTGTCTATCTATCTAGATAAATATAGGTAGATAGATACTAGTGGCTACTTTCTTGTTATGTATGAACTTTCAGCATTTATATATAGATATTTAATATTAAATAAAATAAAAACTTTATTTTTATAAATAAAAAACAAATCAGAATAGTTAATTACTTCTTGACTTGCCTTAGTGATCATTTTATTCTTTCAAAGGTAAAGGAACTAACAAGAGGAAATTCAATTTCCTCTCCCTCCTCACTTCTGCCTTCTGGCTTCCTTCAAGAGTTAGCTCAAAAAAAAAAAGAAAGAGCTCAAATCCCAGCACCTGCAGGAGGCCTTTCCTGTCTCCTGTCACCTCCTGTCTCCTCCTCCTCTTCCTCTTCACCCTGCTAGTGTCTTTCTTTTAAATTACTTTCCATTTACAGCATACTTATCATGTAAGTACAATTATTTGTTGTGTCCCCCATTAGAATGTGAGCTCCTTGAGGAACTGTGTTTTTGCTTTTCTTTGCATAATTCCTGACACATAATAAGTACTGTCAGTTGAGTGACTGACCAACAATTCTGGATCTAATTCTAACTAACGGAGAGGAAATGATTTTAGGGGTATAAATGATGGGACTTTGGAGGAAGCTGACCACTCATCTGAGAGTTTGTGATAGAGAAGTTGAGGAAATCTGGGCATAGCTGACATGCCCCCTAGATTTTGGCAAACAAGATTTCTAAAGGTTCAGAGGGAGGATAACTAGGATCCTGTGCTTCAGTGTACATCTAAATGTTTCAGGAAACATCAGCCCGAAGGCAATGAGAATGATATTCTGAAGAAGGGAAACTTACAATGAGAAGGAAAAATAAGATTTATCTGAAGAGATTGATATAAATAAACTCACCAACCAACCTAGATATTAAAAAAAGAAAATGGAAGCAAAGTCTGGTAATAAAATGAATGTAAGAGTGTGACATGGTCCTGTAAAGGTCCTGTGAGGGTTGCTAAAGCTCAGAATGAACTGAGGCTGGTGGTGAGAGAATCTAAGTACATTGCCAGCGTCACCAAGAATCTCTTAATTGCCAAATTTAATGGCACTTTTCCAATTCTCATTTTTCTTGATCTCACAGTTGTCTCTCTGTCAATCACTCCTCTCCTCTTGGGCCTTTTCTTATCTTTCTGATTTCTCCTTTTCAGCCTCCTTAGCCAAATCATAATGTACTATTTTGGTTGCCTTCTCTCTATACATTCTCCCTCCAGATAACTCTAGTCCTGGGAATGGGTTCAGTTAGTATTTCTATGCATATGACTACCAGATCAATGTATACAAACTCCAGTTGCGGTCTGACATTTTGAATTGGATGTCCCCTAGACATCTCCAACTCAACGTGTCTAAAACAACTCATGATCCTTCCCCCCAAATCCACTCCTCTTCCAAACTTCCCTGTTATTATTGAGAGTGCCATAATTCATCAAGTCACACAAGATCTTTGGGTCATTTTTGATTCCTTTCACCTCCATATATACAATCTCTCCACCGACATCTTTTGGATATGCTCCCTTTCCTTTCACCCATACAGTCACCACACTAATAAGTTTTGCCTTATTACATCTTGTCTAGACTCTTCAATAGGCTCCATTTTTTTCTGACACAATTCTCTCTCCATTCTGATCTGTCCTCACAGTCACAAAGTGCTTTTTCTAGAGTTCAGTTCTTTTCATGTCATTCCCCAGTGCAATCGACTATTCCATCTAAAATAAAAAAGAAACACAACCCGGACTCTTCCTACTTTTCCTGTTTCCTTATACAATACTCCCTTTGTTCTCTGAAATCCAGTCATCCTGATCTATTATTCCTCACAGTTTGCACCATTTTTTATACCATTGCTTTTGCGTTCACTATCCCCTGTATCTGGAACACACTCCTTTTTCACTACCTTCTGGGATGCCTCTTTTCTTTCAAGATTCAGCTCACTCACTAGAATTGAAGACATTCCTTTACCCTCCATCTTTCCTTTGTCTTTCATTTCATGGTTACCACGTGTTTAATTTGTATGTATCTTGTATAGACTCAAATATGTCCCTTCCATTAGAATGGAAGTTTCTTGGCCATATTTTCCCTCTCTACCACCTTATTTCATGATCCTACCATCTCCCAAGGGTTTAATAATCTCTATGTAGTTGACTGTCAGATCTATTTATTCAGCTCTAACCTCTCTCGTGATCGTCAGTCTTGCTTCACCAACTGCTTATTGGACATATTGAACTGAATTTGCAGTGACATTTCAAAGTCATTAAGTTCAAAACAGAATTCATTATCTTTTTTCCCAAACCCTTCCCTCTTCCCAACTTCCCTATTACCGTGGAAGAGTACCTGAATCTTAGTCACTCAGGCTTAAAACATAAGGTGATATCTTTGAATCCTATTTTCTTCCCTTCCAATGAGTTGCCAAGTCCTATCATTTTTATCTTTGTAATATAAATCATATAAGCTTCTTTCTCCTCCAACACAACCATTACCCAAATATTATTAGCCTTCATTGCCTCATGCCCATTTCAGTGACCTGCTGGTTGGTCTCCTTGCCTCAATTTTTCATCCATTCCAGTCCATCCTCTGTTCAGATGCTAAACTGATCAATCTGATCATGTTATCCCCTTACTCAGTAAACTCCAAAGACCTCAGGATCACACATAAAATCTTTTGTTTGACATATAAAGGTCTTCACCACCTGGCTACCTCCTGCCCTTTCTTTCTTATGCTTTACTACTGCCCACGTACCTGACAATGCAGTGACTCTGGCCTCCTTGCTGTCCCTCACATAGGAAACTTATCTCCTAACTTGGAGTCTTTGTTAACTGTCCAAAAGACTCCCCTTCTTACCTCTGCCTCTTCCCTGACTTACTTCAAGACTCAGCTCAAATCCCACCTTCTGAGAAAGATCTTGTGTGTGACCCTCCTCCTGCCCCCTTCTTTCTGAGAGTCCATCCCACTCACACTGAGATATATTTCTATGTGCAGTTGTTTGTATGCTGACTCTGCTTTAGAATGTGATGTCCTAGAGGCTAGGGACCGTGTTTTTGTTTATCTTTGTATTCCCAGTGCTCAGGACTGCCCTGTGGACATCTCCAGTCATTTTCCTCTATATCTGGTCACTGGACACAGATGGCTCTGGAGGGAAAAGTGAGGCAGCCTCCCTTCCTCCCTCACTTAAATCCAATTTATTTGTATGTCATAGCATCATCTCCCTGATGTCATGGTTTTATAATAAAGGACAAACAACAGCCACAAAACAATAAGTGCTTGTGGATTGAGAACAGACTGTTTAGTTTTTTTGATATTGTATTAGGAGGCAGCTGGTGGCTCAGTGGGCAGAGTGCTGGGCTTGGTGTCAGGAAGACTCTAGTTCAAATACTCAGTCACTTACTAGCTTTGTCACCCTGAGCAAGTCACTGAATCTCTGCCTCAGCTTCCTTAACTGGAGAACAAGAAGAACAACCACATCTACTTCTCAGGGTTGCTGTGATTATCAAAGGAGATTATATTTGTAAAAAGTGCTTAGTCCAGTGCCTGGCACACAGTAGGTGCTTATTTCCTTCCCCTTCCTCCCTTTTATCTCTAGCATTTTGCATAGTATCTGTCACATAGTAGGTACAAAATGATGATTAAGCCTTTCCCAGTTTGGTAGAAGTTGAAGGTAGATAAGTGATATGGTAGATAGAGTGCCAGGCCTGGAGTCAGGAAGATCTGAGTTCAAATGTGGCCTCTAATATTTGCTAGCTGTGTAACTCTGGACAGGTCACGTAATCCTGTCTGCCTCAGTTTCCTCATCTGTAAAATGAGTTGGAGAAGGAAATAACAAACTACTTCTTTACTTTTGCCAAGAAGACCCCAAAGAGGATCATGAAAAGTCCCATGGGGTTACATGACATACAATTGAATGACAAGAAGAATATATAAATGAACTACAAAGGGACCAGGACCAATTTGTGATGACATGAGTGGCTAAGAGTAACGGCTTGATCTTCCCTCTGATGGGCTGGCCATCCCTGAGATACCTGTGACATCATCTTTGGGAAAGAGTTGAGCAGCACTAGTGCTATTTAAGAACTGTTCTGACAAAGTCTGAGTGTGCTTTCCCTAGAAATCAAGGTGGGGTGGTGCAACATGTCCTCCAAAGACTTGGGAACAAATATTTACTGCTTAATTTTTGCTATAACTTTAAACATAGATTTCTAAAAGTTAATTGATTTTAAATGGAACTGTAGCATTAGTCACTAGTGGCTGTGTGTGTGTGTGTGTAATAAAGTGGAACTGCTTTAATTTCCAGTCCCATATACTGTTGTTGTTCTTCCTTTAGCTTTTGAAGAAAACCAATGACATCACGGATGCCCATATGAATGATATCATTGGATCATAAAATTAAAAACCGGAAGAAACTTTAAGGATCATTTAGTCCTGCCCTTTCATTTTATTAATGAGAAAATTGAAGTCCATTGTAGGAGCTATGACTCACCCAAAGTAATGCAGAGAATAATACCATTTAAAAGTAGGCCTATTCCCCCATACCGTGCTATCTACACCCACATGCTCTGGGAAGCTGTTCCCTGAAGAATTTTCTAAGTTGACCTGGTTGGGAGGAGCAGCTTGCTGTCAGACATAGTCACTGTGATGCTTTCACCATAAAGAAGGGTTCCAAAGGGACGGTGGGGAGGATGAGATGATTATTGGTTGGTGACAGTGGCAAAAAACCCAAAATTCTAAGGAGGACATTTTTTTAAAAGAAAAAGATAATGGCTGATAGGAAGAAGGAAGCTAAACAATGGCAGATTGTGGTCTCAAGGCCACGGAGAAAGACAAATTGAGGAAGAGAAGCTGTGGATGGGACGGGCTGTGACTAAGTTCCTTCAGTAGAGAAAAGATGATGTCATTGACGGGGGTGGGGAGGGGTGGGAAGGGTGGTGTTAGTGCTGTTCAGGCAGCAGGCCTGAGTACCAGCTTTGTTTCCCAAGAAGGATTTTATCAACCTTACGGCTCTCCTCCCTTCACCTCCCTGTGGACCAAGCTGCGATTCCCATCCAGCCAGACTCAGGATAAGTTATTGAAGGAGGTCCTATTGTTAGAATGATTTAAGGTTTATGATGTTTTCTCTACTATGGGTGACCCTATGACTTAGGTCATATAGGAGTTATTTCCATTTTCCAGATGAGGAAGATAAAGCTTAAGAGCATGAAATGAATTGCTTAAGATCACACAGTCAGGACTCTCTAATCCAGATTTCTGGACTCCAACTCCAACAATCTTTCCATTCCACTATGGGATGAGACCATAGACCCAGATGGGGACAACAGTCTGATCTTTGGTTTTTTGATATGAAGCCAATCAGAATCTCAAATGACCTTCCCTCCCTATCTCAGTCAAGCTCCATCATTTCCCAGTAGGCTAGCCTGCAGAAAAACTGGAATATCCTCTGTACTCCAAACCTGCCCTGTTCTCTCCCCCTTCCTTGCCTTTGCTCACAGTGTTCCCTATGCCTGTTGTATTCTACCTTCCTTTTCTTCATATAGTCATTAATTACACATCTCAAATATTCCATACCTTCTCTTCTCTCCTCAAGCTCCCATAACACTCATATTCCTAAGTCCTTTACTCTCATATTTTCACTAGAAAATTGAGGCTATTTATGTCTCTACATATTCTTCTTCTTCACATCTTATACATCTTGATATTAATACCACCATTCACCATTGTCTATTCCTTTACTTCAATCTCTAATGAAGAGGTGGCCTTTTTCCTCACTAAGATAAGGGATAATGGGGTATAATTTTATACACCAGGGGTTCTTGATTTTTTCTAAGTCCAGAACCCATTTGGCAGTCTGATGAAACCTCTGTGCCTCTTTTTGCAATAATATTTTTAAATATTATATATTGTAATAGCATATATTTTATTAACACTATTATTAATTAATATATATTCCTCAGTAGAGAAAAGATGATGTCATTGACCGGGGCAGGGGAGGGTGTTAGTGCTGCTCAGGCAGCAGGCCTGAGTTCCAGCTTTGTTTTCCAAGAAGGATTTTATCAACCTTACGGCTCCCTTCCCTTCACCTCCCTGTGGACCAAGCTGCGATTCCCATCCAGCCAGACTCAGGAAGAAATTATAGCATAGCTTTAAATGTATTAAATTATAATTGTATTAAATGTATAAATGTATTAAAGTGTATAAAATTGAAAAAGAAGCCAATTTTGCTGAAATGCCATGATTAAAAGATTATTCATTTTTAAAAACACAAGTTCCTGTACTTTAGGTTAAGAAATCCCGAATTCTATGTGTACTCTGAATCCCATCACCCCCAGTATTTCCAACCTCTAGCAGTTTGGCTTCCACTCTTATTCCCTCTCTCTAATCTATTTCTTTCCTACTCGAAGTCCACTAATGCATACAGATATGCCCATCTTTTCCCTTTCCTTAAAAAATCCACACTAGATTCTAATATCTCCTTATTCGATAGTTCCCCTTCCTTTCTCAACCACATTCTTAGAAAAAGTTGTCTACCATCGTTGCATTTCTCTCTCCTCTTTCTCTTCAGAGCTCTGTCGCTTCATTCACTCATTTAAAGCAACTTTTCAAAGATAGCAATAATTTATCTCTCATTGCCAAAACTTCTGACCTTTTCTCAATCCTTATCTTTTCCACTCTCTCTGAAGCCTTCAACACTGCTGACACTCTTCTCTGGATAGTCTTTCCTCAACTAGATTTTTATGACACAGCTCTTTTTCTGGGCTCTTTGCCAATCTGTCCGAATGGTCCTTCTCAGTCTCCATTGCAGGATAGTCTTCAGTATCCCCCCAACCCATGGCTGTACCTGCAACAAGTTCTGTCCTGAGCTTTCTCCCTTCCTATCTCAATACCTTCAGTCTTGGCGACAGGTATATCAGCTCTCATGGGTTTCATTCCCATAGTTTTGCAGATGACGTCCAGATCTTGATATCCAGCTCTAGTTTCCCTCCTGAACTCTATTCCCACCTACTGAATATTTTGAACTGGATATCTCTTAGGCATCTCAAATTCAATATATCCAAGAGAGAACTTTGGAATTTCCCTATTTCTGTTGAGGGCACCTCTACCTTTGTAATTAATCACCTTGGTTCAAAACTCCCATCACTTCTGACTTTTCCCTTCCATATCTCTGGACAATGGCCAAGTCTTGGTAATTTTCACTTCCATGAGATCTCTCAAGTCTGTTGCCTCCTTACAATTGCCATCCTAGTTCAGGCTCTATTATTTCTCATCTGGACTATTAGCCTCCTAATTGGTTCCCTTTTATCCAATTTTTCTCTCATGCCAGTCCATCTTCCACAAAACTGCCACAGTAAATTTCTGAATTCACTCCACTTCTCAATAAACTCTGATGACTACCACTTACCTGTAGAAGCAGATAAAAGGTTCTCTAATAAGTATTTAAAACACTTCACATCCTGGTTCCAAACTAACATTTCAGGTTTATTATACATTACTCTCCTCTATGAACTCAAAGGTTCTGCCAAACTGGTCTTGCTATTCTTTTTCATGATGCTTTATCTTCTATCTTGACTTGCCTTTGCACAGACTATTGAATTTACCCTCTTCTCACATCTTCTTCTTAGAATTCCTGGTTTTCTTCAAGATTCAACCTTCCACCTTTCCTGCACACCTCTTCCTTCCTCACCTCCTCCTCATTAAAGTTCATATCTGGTTTTGTTAATGTTTTGCATTTCTTTCTAGATGTGTATTTTGTCTTCCCATAGACAAATATGGGAACAGGGACTGTTTCATTTCTGCTTTTATATCCCTAGGGTCCTGTAGCAGGTAATTAGCAAATGTTGATTGAATAATGAATGACACCTTTTCCTGTCCTTATGCTATTGATGTTTTCATTTTCAGAGCTCACATGGGACTCCATTTTGCATCATTTAAAATGTACTTATATATGACTAATTACAGGTACCTTTTAGTTACTTTCCCCACTATTAGAATGTCTTCTTTAAATTTTACAAATACTACAGCAGCCAGAACATATTAGATACTTTAAAATTGGTTTTTGAGCTAAATTCACTCTAGCTTCATATAGATTGCATTAGTGGGAGAAAAAAGTTTGGCTCCACTGTAGGGAAAGTTTGAACTGTGATTCTTTGGTATGAACTGCAGCCAGATGTTGAAACCCACCCAGCCCTTGTCCTCGGCAGATGTGGAAAAACATCATTAGGTTTAGAGTCAGAAAACCTGGACTGTATCCCAACACTGCTGCCACCTAGAAGGATGACCTTAGGTTACTCATTTAACTTCTTTGCACCTCAGTTTCCCCATCTACAAAATGAAAATGATAATACTTATGCAGAATTGTGGGGATTCAATAAGAAATGTTTAGAAGATACTCTGTACCCTTGACCAATTTAGCCCCCTCCCACTCCACCTCAACTCACAAGGAGAAAACTGAGTCCCAGTGATGGAAGCGACCCTCTCAGAGGAGCCCAGGCAGGGATAAGTGGAGATCTGAACCCAGATTTGCCATTCTCAGCTAAAGTTCTTTGCTCCATACCACAGTTCCTCTCTGATAGTTGTGGAATGACAGGCAGTTGTCCCATAAAGGAAACAGTTGCCCTAGCATTTCTGCTTTTCCTCTATAGGGGCTGTGGGACGTGTGCTGCCTTCTAAAGGGGGTGGGGAAGGGGTGGCTCCAGCAGGCGGAGAAGTATAGTGGCTTATGGTGACTTCACTGAACAAAAACCAGATGTGTTAAGGAGGAGAAATTTGGCAGCAGTTCTTCTTTCAAAGCCCTGGGAGAGGAGGGAGGGAAGAGGGATGTGAGCCACATTTCACCTTTATGAAACTAGACTCTGTGTGTGTGTGTGTGTGTGTGTGTGTGTGTGTGTGTGTGTGTGAGAGAGAGACAGGGGAGGGAAGGATAAGCAAGGAGGAAGACTGGCAAGGGAGGGGACTGACAAGGAAAGTGGCAAAGGGTTGGATAGCAGGAGGGGAGGGTAGTAAAGGGGGGAGAGTGATAAGAGGGGGAGACAAGGAGGAAAGTGGCAAAAGAATGTGTAGCAAGAGGGAATGTGGCAGGAGGGAGGAGGGGAGTGCTCATTTGACATTACAGGAAATATAATCTTAAGTGCCTGAAAGGGCACAGATCTAGTCATTTCTGAAGTATGGATGGATGGGATCTGGTGATAAAGTTAAATTGTGTACAGCCGCAAAGAAAAGCCTTGCACTTTATCAATTGCAAAAGACTTCATCAAGTACAGCCGGAACATCAAAGGCATGGAGCTAAGTCTAGGAAGCAGAGGAACAATATAACTGGAAGGACTAAGGAGGACCGCAGCTTCAGGAGTCTTGGGCAAAAGAGGGGTCCTCTGCTAAAGGGGTTACCCTTTTAGAAAATGTCATAAATTTTCAGGTGTGGAAGAGACCTTTGAGAGAATTGAGTTCAAAGCCCTGTTTTTACAGATGAAGAAATAATCCCCAAATTACTCCACAAAGTAGAACAAGACAGTGATTTAAACCCAAGTCGCCATGTCTAAAACCAGTATTCTTTCTACTGCAGATCCTCCTTCATGGCCAGAGGTGCCCAAAAGTTGGATGGTCTGCCTTAGAAGATGGTTAAGTTTTTACTATTGTTAGTAAGATTTTTAGACAGAATCTTTATTATTAGGGATACATCCATGAGATTTCTGTTCAGAGATTGAACTAAATGCCCTCATGTCCTTGAAATTTTATGATTCTATGAAAACACAAGGATAGAAGTAGAGACTGGACCTATGATTTCTTGATGAAAGAAACTCCTGGATGACATCACTCCTTCCACTAGTGCAGGTCAGCATCTTCTCAGAAATTTAGGAGTTTAGAGAATTGCCTAGATCTCTGAGAGGTCAAGTGAGAGTCACAGCAAGTATGGTTCAGAGGTGGTATTTGAACCCCGATTTTCCTGGGGGTGAAGCCAACTCTCTCACCAGGGCTGCACAATGCCTCTTGTGAAAATGACGATTTTTTGGGAGTATTGGGACAGATCTTTTGGAGGCAGTGTCGTGGTTACTAGAGTCACTTTTTTTTTCTTTTGAAGCAATCAGGCTTAAGTGACTTGCTCAGGGTCACATAGCTAGTAAACATTTGAGGCCACATTTGAGCTCAGGTCCTTCTGATTGCAAGGCCAGTGCTCTCCGCTTTGCTGTCTTGCTACCTCCTAAGATCACCTTTAAGGTTGAACAAAAAGAGAACAAGCAGGTCCCTCCCAAGCACAGACTTTTGTGGCAAATGAGTAGAAGCTAGGAATAAGGATTGGGCTATGTTCGACTTTGCAGTTCAAACTCATGAAATGTCATAGCTGAGAGAGATTTTTGATCCCCACTCTGATCCAGCTCAGGGTCTCAAACTGGAGAGGCTGCTAGTGACAAAAGACTCACCTTCTCTCAGTCTTTACTTTTCGCTCTCCCCATTCTATCCCCGATTTATTTCAAAAAGGGAGTAGACATCAGACATATCTTTCTGCCTTACCCAGGAAACCTTCACTCTCCTAGGGTCAATCAGCTAGGGTCAAGGTGAGTGGGGAGAGTTACTTGGACCATATCTCTGGGAACACTATAATATCAGCTTTCCCCAGACCTCCAACCTAAGGCCATTGGATGCATTTTTCCTGTCCTGGTTCAGGATGCTACTGGCATCTATGGTCAAAGAGTAGGTTTAGTCATTGACAATTAATGGCTCATGACCTGTCTCAGAACCATTCTAAAAGCTGAGACCTGAGTTCTAGCCCTACCTTGGCTACCAATGTGCTCAATCTTTGACTACTATCTTCTCTCTGTGAAGGGGTATCTATGTTCAAAGGATCCTCCCAGCTCTAGCACTTTAGGGACTAAGTTCCTAACCAACACTGACAGTCTATGTTCTACGACGGGTAGAAGTTCTGAAGGTCCAGGAATTGCCAGACCCGGACTTCCCCAGCATTTTGGAAGCCTGATGTCAGTTGCCGAGACTTTGAGCAAAAGTCCGGGATCCGGCTGCTAGTCTGGATCAGCCCCAGGCTTGCCAGGCTGGCCTGTGGATTCTAGGGATGCATACGAACCCCAGCCCCCTAAGCTCCCCGCTAACCGCCTCTCCGCTCCTGGTTTCAAACGCCGGTGACACCCTAGACCCCGGGGTGTGGGTTCGGGTCATCCCCGCCGGGTGCGGGACTCGGGATGGGGCGAGGTGGGCGCGGCTGCTTTGGCGCTGTGCCAGACTCACCAGAGTGTCTCTGTTCAGGTCCTGTGTGGGGGCACCCCTGGGGTGCGGGGTGGAGGGCGCCTCCTTACTTACCGATTCTCCTAACAGAAGCCGGCCCTTACGGGAGCACAAGAACTCCCGCGTGGGGAGCAGAGCTCTCAGGCTCTGGGTTTGGGGGCCATCCGGGGCGCCGGCGGGCTCGGGGTCGGCTGGGGGCCACATGGAAGCTGCAGGATTGGGAGCCCTCTCTCCTTCTCGTCCCCCTTACCCTTCTTTCTTTGAGGGAAACGGAAATCATGACACTGCGGAAACGCGAGGAGGAGGGAGGTGGGGAGAAAAGCGAGAAGGGAGAGAGACCTAAGAGTTCCACAAGTGGGAGGAGAGCCCTCAGGGGCCGAGGCTCCCGCCCTCTCCCCAGACCCCCATCCCTACTCGTCCTCCCCTTTTCTTTCCCGACCGCCGTCTCTTTTGGCTCCAAATGGACTGTTACCTTAAGGGACTGCTCTGTCTGTCTGCCTCGGTCTTTGTCTTCTTGTCTTTTCTCTCCGTTTCTCTGTGTAGGTTTGTCGGTCTGTCTCTATTTCTCTGTGTGTCTGTCTCTGTTTTATCCCTCTTTGTGTGTGTTTCTCTGTGTCTCTCTCTCTGTCTCTGTCTCTTTCTATCTCTGTGTGTGTCCATCTCTGGGTGTCTGTCTCTGTCTTTCTGTTTCTGTCTCTTGTCACTTTCTGTGTGTTTCTCTGTGGGTCTGACTGTGTGTCTGTCTCTGTCTTGTCCCTCTTTGTGTGTGTTTCTCTGTGATTGTCTCTCTGCCTCAGTCTCTATCTCTCTTCCTGTCTCTTTCTATCTCTCTGTGTGCTATCTGTGTGTCTGTCTCTGCCTTTCTGTCTCTTTCGGAGTGTTTCTCTGTGGGTCTGCCTCTCTGTGTGTCTGTCTCTGTCTTGTTCCTCTTTGTGTGTGTTTCTCTGTATCTGTTTGTATCTCTGTGTGTCTGTGTCTGTCTCTGTCTCTTTCTGTGTGTTTCTCTGTGGGTTTGACTCTCTGTGTGTGTGTCTCTGTCTTTCTCTGTGTCTGTCTGTCTCTTTCGAGCTCTATGTCTGTCTCTGTCTCTCTCTGAGTTTCTGTCTTTGTCTCTGTCTATCTGTCTTCCCCCTCCTTCAGGAATATCTCTCCCACCTGTCCTCTCCTCTGGGACACCCTCACCTTGCAATAGGCTCCCATTTATCTGCTAAGACTTTTAGTCTCTGCCTTCATCTTGTACCCTGCCCACACCCTTACTTCTGCTGGCAGATGAACTTTGTGTATATATTTGGTTATGTTATTCCTTTGCTGAGAAAGCCACAGTGACTCCCTATTACCTACCCAGGAAAATTCAAACTCTTCTTCCTGAGGTTTAGGACTGTCTGTGATATTACATTATTCTACTCGGAAGGATTACTAAAGCCTAGGATTTAAAATCAACAGACATAGTTTTAAATTCCGACTTTACTCTTACTATCTGTGTAGCCTGAGGGCTAGTCACTTCCCAGCTATAAATCTCATTTTTCTCATCTGAAAAATATGTAAATGCTTTCAGACTCTAAAACCAACCATCCTATGATCTTATAATTTCACATATTCTTCATCCCTCCTCCCCAAAGCTTATCCAATGCTTTCTAACTTCATTGTCTTTACACATGACCCTCCTCTACCTGTCTGCTGGCTAAATTCCTACCCATCTTTTAAAAGTCATAGCCCACCCAAGCTAGTAGAGCATCACATCCTCAGAATCTGATCCTATCCTTAGGTGGTCAATGATCATTTCTTAAGTGCCTACTATGTGTCAGGCAGTGTTCAGATTAGGGCCAAAAAGATAGGAGAAAAAGTAGTCCCTTTCTTCAAAGAGTTTATATCTTTTTTTTATATACTAATACAGTGATACTGAATGTTTTTTGTTCTATGTATCCTCCCTCCTCCCTAGAGCACTTTAATATATTTTTATAAAAAACCTCATCCCTCTGCAAGCTCACTTCAGCCTTAGGACTCAAATCATCAGTCCCCTCTGCTCCAGGGACCTCTCTAAATAAAGGATTGAGTGAACAGCTTTTGCCAAAACTTCTGTTTAAAGAGGATGCCTAGTCATCTCTTTATTTTCCACTTGGTTGCACTCCTTTCTGCTTCTTCCTCATTCTCTTTTACTCTGTACCTTTTTTTTTTTTTTTTTTTGCCTCTTCACTCTTTTTAAGCTTCTGTGTATGTGTTGTTGTCTCCTCCATTTGATTATAAGTTCTTTGAGAGCAGGTGTCTTTTTTGTGTGTATTTGTGCTCCCAGCATTTAGCACAATGTCTGCCATATAGTAGATGCTTAATTAATACGTATTGACTGATTGGCCCCTAATATTCAAGATTTTTTTAAAGCTTATTTTTTGTTTATCTCATTTTAGTATTCATTAAGTGTTCATAATAACAACAATGATAAGTTTTACCCATGAAAAAGCCAAATCAAAATTTACATTATAAAATTATAAAACGTGTTTGCTTGTCACCAAGGAACATAATGACAACAATGATAAGTTTTACCCATGAAAAAGCCAAATTAAAATTTACATTATAAAATTATAAAACATGTGTTTGCTTGTCACCAAGGAAAAATCTATTTGCTATATACTTGAACAATTATGTACTATTTAAGGTGCTCTTAAAGAATTTTTAGATCAAGTCTTTTGAACCATTGTTGAAAACCCCAAACCACTGATTGGAAACTACTGTGCTAATGTAACAACAAAGTTGAGTTTCTTAAAACAACAGAAAAAAAAGGAGGATAGAGGTAGGGCATAATTGCTTCTTCATCTTACCTGAAAGATAACTGAGTCTTGTGGATTCATTCAACAGCTATTAAGTGGCTATTTTTGCACAAGGTAAAACAATAAGTAAAATAGAATCCTTGGCCTCAAGTAGTTTATAGTTTAGTAAGATAAGGCTAGTGGATATATAATGACTATAATACCAAAAAACATGTGATAAATGCAAAAGAAAATTATTAGCAAAGTATTAAATTCAGATGAGAGAGTAATACTTCCTGGAGGGAAAGGGGGATCAGAAAGGCTTCCTGGAAGAGTAGATGGTATTTGAGATAGACCTTGAAAGATGAAGAATTTTGACAGATAAAGATGAGGTAGGTGTGGAGTTTTAAGCACAGGGCTTCAATTTTCAACTTTTCCAGTGTGGGGAAGAGAAAGACTTTTATAACCATCCATAAAATTTATCTTGGAAACAAATTCTTTTTTCCCATCCTATCTCCAAACCCCCAGGTCACCTTCACTCTGGATGAATGGCAATGTCCAGTTAATATGAGATACACAGGGCCCTTTCTGAGAAAGGGGAATTCCTTGTTGGACTTATGAAAATTGAGCTGTCCCCATTTCTTTGTAAATCAACACACTCTCCTAACTAGGTTTATTTTCAAATGGAGATGAAAGGGGCTGCCTCTCTCAGATCCAGCTCTATATTCTTACTGAATATCAACTTTTCCATACTGTGACTAAGCAAACTTCCTTTTGTTGTTTGTGTCTTATTTCATTCTAATTCAGAACCAGAACCTGGTTCTGACTCAAATCTGGTCCACAATAACTTCTTTTTATGTCCTCTATCATCTACTCAACATTTAACAAGTATTTAATAAGCATCTACTATATTCCAGGAACTGGCACATAGTAGGTATTTGATAAATACTTGTTGATTCAATACTAACTTTGTGCGAAGTATTAGCAATATAAAAATGAAACTGAAACATTTTCTGTGTTTAAGGAGCTCATATTCTATCAAGGAAGGCAGCGTGAGCATAACAGGACTTAAGAACTGCCTATGGAGAACCACATAGAAACTTGATTGTTCTCTAATTGACATAACTATACCTGCTTCTGGATAGGTATAACTATCAGTAGGTTGATTATTTAGTTGCTGGACCAGAAAAAAAAAACTGATGAAAAATCTAGCTTGCCTTTTGCTCTCCAGAAAAGAAAATGGAATTTCAGCCAGGAGTGGAAAAGGAGGCCCTTTTTCTGATAAGATTGTTGTAGGACTTGAAAACCCTCAGGAATCATTGGATTCTCTGAGACATAAGATTGTTGTAGGACTTCAAAACCCTTAGGAATCATTGGATTCTCTGAGACATAAGATTGTTGTAGGACTTGAAAACCTCAGGAATCATTGGATTCTCTGAGACTTAAGATTTGAAAGCCCTCAGGAATCATTGGATTTTCTGAGAAATGATAAGACTGTTACAGGACTTCAAAATCTGCTGGAATTATTGGATTCCCTAACACATAGAAAGATTTTTGCAGGACTTCAAAAACTTGTGGGGATCATTGGATTCCCTGACATGTGAAACAATGGACAATAGATTGGTTTTGGACTATCTCTTGGCTGCTGAAGGAGGCATATGTATGATTGTTATTTACATAACCTCCTTCAAGGACTTCTGGAAATCTTTCACAATACCATGTTGATTTATATTGTTTGTTATACCACTGCTTGCGTGTACAATTCATGTTTGTTACACCACATCGAGCCTGCACTGACTGGAGGAAGGTCATCACTAATAGCCTGTGCGTTATTGCTATGTGCTTGTGTAATACCTCCCATGCTGATGGGTTTGTGCATAATAAGACCCGTCAGCCAGAAACCCGCTAGCAACCCCTACTTCCCTTTGGTGCTTTTCATCTCCCTTCCTGAGATGTCAGGGAGGGCGTGATCATCTCCTTTTTAGTGCTTTCACCTCCCTTCCTGAGAAGTCAGGGGGGTTGTGATCACCTTCTTTTCGGTGCTTTCAACTCCTTTCCTGAGAAGTCAGGGAGGGTGTGATCATCTCCCCTTGGGTGCTCTGACCTCCCTGAGGAGTCAGGAATGGCATGACCACCTGTGTTCTAAAACAAAAGAAAGCAGGAGATGTAATGGGCTGAAGCTCAAGTGATGCACTGAGGTCCCAAGCACATGAGGCTAAATAGTAATTGGACCATACTCTATTAATATATAAGCTTGGAGAAAGAATGGCCCCTGCCCACTCTTTGTGCAAGCCCTGGTGTGTTGTATAGGAAATGATGATTTTGGTGGATAGAGAAAGAGAGGCAGGGAGGGACTGCTGGCTGGTTTCTTGTAGCAGCTGCTCACATTGCTAGCGCCATCCCCCTTCACTTCCAATCCTTCTTCACCTCTACTGAGAATAAAGAGTGAAGATTTTCCCTTAATCTGAATTCCTGACTCAGGCTGATTTTAAAATATGCGGTTATCACATACTCCTTACCCAGTGCTTGTGGCTAGAATTCTATTAAAGGCCATTAAGTGAGCAGTACAATTATCTGGGACAAGACCTGACAAGATATACACCTTTTATACCAATACACAAATTAATGTGTGCTGTGAGACCATCCCAGAGTGGCAAATTTTATTAGCCATGGCTCCAAATTTTACACATGGATCTCCATTAAAGATAACCAGACTATTACATAATTGGCGATGGATTCTTGAAGAAAAAGTTTCTAAAGTTCCTTTTAAAGGACCAACTATCTTTACAGAAGCATCCAAACATAATATTTGTGCTGTATATTCTCATGACTTAACTATAAAGAGAGTAGTCAGAACTCCTTTTCAGTCCACTCAGCAGAATGAATTGTATGCGATCATTCTACCTCTTACTTATTATCCAGGAGACATAAATATAATATCTGATTCAGCCTATTCAGTAGGTGTGGTACAAAGAATTGCCACAGCCCAAATAAAATTTGCAGCTTCTAATATATACCAGCTCTTTAAGAAACTTCAAGAGCAAGTGAGAAAGCATCCAGGTAAGATTTATATTTTGCATATCCACTCTCATAGTGGACTTCCAGGTCCCATTTTTGATGATAATTCAAAGGCAGATAGACTACTAACTATGTTGGTCAATACTCCTTTATTCCAAGAAGCCCAGGCATCTCATTCTAAATATCATCAGGCTGCTCGAGCTTTATGTTTACAATTTGGAATAACAAGAGAGGAAGCAAGAAAAAGCCTGTCCAGCTTGCCTTCCTTTCCATGCTCCTACACTGCCTCCAGGGAAGAACCCTCGTGGTTTGAGACCCAATGAAATCTGGCAAATGGATGTGACCCATTATAAATCTTTTGGTTGTCTGTCTTTTATCCATGTTGTGGTAGACACCTTTTCAGGATTCACTTTTGCAATACCAGCAGCAAAAGAGACAGCCTGAGTGGTCACTGAATTCCTCACACAAGCATTTGCCATTATTGGTATGCCAAAAGCAATAAAAACAGACAATGGTCCTGCATACACCTCCAAACATTTTGCATACTTTTGTGCACAGTATAAGATTCTACACACCACTGGCATACCTTTTAATCCTCAAGGACAGGCAATAGTAGAGAAACAGAGACATTAAGATGCTGCTCCAAAAACAAAAGAAAGGGGGAGCCACAGGTAACCCTAGAGAACTTCTAAATCTAGCCCTTTATACTATTAACTTTTTGATTTTTGACAAAGATGCACTGGCTCCGGCAGATAGGTTTTATAACCTATCAGAAGGGCAGTGTCTAGTGCGAGCAGCTCCACTATCTTTAGATAATCACCAGATGATGTGGAGAGAGCCAGAAAATGGTGAATGGAAGGGACCAGATAGGCTAACTGCTTGGGGGAGAGGATTTGCTTGTATCTCTACAGATGGAGAAGGAATCAGATGGGTGCCAACAAGCCGTATTTGCCTTGTCCATTGCAGAGAGGTGGAGCAGACACTTGAAATGAGGGAGAAGACCCAAGAAATATCGGGTGGTTCTGTTGCTGATTGTGCTCACCATTGAAAGAGCATGGCACTTATGGCATTTGACTCATGGACATTGAAAATTGTTGGACTTCAAAACCCTCAGGAATCATTGGATTCTCTGAGACATGATAGGAATCATTGGATTCTCTGAGATGTAAGACTTGAAAGCCCTCAGGAATCATTGGATTTTCTGAGAAATGATAAGACTGTTACAGGACTTCAAAACTGCTGGAATTATTGGACTCCCTAACACATAAAAAGACTTTTGCAGGACTTCAAAAACTTGGGGGGGGGATCATTGGATTCCCTGACATGTGAAGCAATGGACAATAGATTGGTTTTGGACTATCTCTTGGCTGCTGAAGGAGGCGTATGTGTGACTGCTGTTTACATACCCTCCTTCTAGGACTTCTGGCAATCTTTTACCAGATTTATATTGTTTGTTATACCACTACTTGCGTGTACAATTCATGTTTGTTACACCATATCGAGCCTGCACTGACTGAGAGGAGGGTCATCACTAATAGCTTCTGCGTTATTGCTATGTGCTTGTGTAATACCTCCCATGGTGATGGGTTTGTGCATAATAAGACCCCTCAGTCCAGAAACCTGCTAGCAACCCCCACTTCCCTTTGGTGCTTTTCATCCCCCTTCCTGAGATGTCAGGGAGGGCGTGATCATCTCCTTTTTTTAGTGCTTTCACCTCCTTTCCTGAGAAGTCAGGGAGGGTGTGATCACCTCCCCTTGGGTGCTCTGACTTCCCTGAGGAGTCAGGGATGGCATGACCACCTGTGTTCTAAAACAAAAGAAAGCAGGAGATGTAATGGGCTGAAGCTCAAGTTGATGCACTGAGGTCCCAAGCACATGAGGCTAAATACTAATTGGACCATACTCTATTAATATATATTCTGGAGAAAGAATGGCCCCTGCCCACTCTTTGTGCAAGTCCTGATGTGTTATATAGGAAATGACGATTTTGGTGGGTGGAAGCTGAGGGGCAGGAAGAGAGGCAAGGAGGGACTGCTGGCTGGTTTCTTGTAGCAGCTGCCCATATTGCTATTGTAATTCCCCTTCACCTCAAAAAGAATAAAGATTGAAGATTTTTCCCTTAACCTGAATTCCTGACTCCGGCTGATTTAAAAATATGTGGCCATCACATTTGGCGCCCAAGCGTGGGAACCAAGGACCCTACTTTCACTGAAGAAGTCTCCAGTGACCAGGAACTTAGGTGAGTATAATAGACAAATAGGGAACTTATTTTCTTAAAGACTAAACTAGTAACCTTTTTTTGGCTGAAATGGGACAGATACTAGCTAAAGATTCTCCATCCCCCACCCCAACACCCCCACCTCCACCCAGGAATGGTGCTATAGAAAGCATGCTTAAGCTGATAGGACAAGGGCTACTTATAACTTGGGAACAGACAGCTAGACTTCTGGGTACATTAAAACACACCTCCTCTTGGTTCTTAGAGGAAGAGCGAATCTCTCCAGATAATTGGACATTAATTGGACAACAGCTCTCCACATATTACAATGAAAATGGCCCTCATTCAATTTCCATCAAGGCATTCTATTTATACAATATTATACCGTTGGCCTTAAAAAATCATATAAATTATAGAAGAAAGAAAAAGAGCTCAAGGAATAGCCAAATGGGGAAGCCTGAGATAAAGGAGGAAGACAATGAACAGATTAATGACCATATTAATTACAAGGCTCAAGGGTGTGTTGACTTTCCACTCCAGGAGGCAGCTTCAGCCCCATGTTGGGCACCAAATGTGATGACTGTGCTGGTCAGCTGCAGTCAGGAATTCAGGTTAAGGGAAAAATCTTCAATCTTTATTCTTTTTGAGGAGAAGGGGGATTGCGATAGCAATATGAGCATCTGTGACAGGAAGCCAGCCAGCAGAGGTGAAGGGGGATTGCGATAGCAATGTGAGCAGCTGCTACAAGAAACCAGCTAGCAGTCCCTCCCTGCCTCTTTCCCTATCCCTCATCCTCCACCCACAAAAATCATCATTTCCTATACAACACATCAGGACTTGCACAAAGAGTGGGCGGGGGCCATTCTTTCTCCAAGTATATATATTAATAGAGTATGGTCCAATTACTATTTAGCCTCACATGCTTGGGACCTCAGTGTGTCAACTCGAGCTTCAGCCCATTACCCCATCCTATCTCCAAACCCCCAGGACATCTTCACTCTGGATGAAGGGCAATATCCAGTTAATATGAGATACACAGGGCCCTTTTGAGAAAGGGGAATTCCTTGTTGGACTTATGAAAATTGAGCTGTCCCCATTTCTTTGTAAATCAACACACTCTCCTAACTAGGCTTATTTCAAATGGAGATGAAAGGGGCTGCCTCTCTCAGATTCAGCTCTATATTCTTACTGAATATCAGCATTTCCATACTGTGACTAAGCAAACTTCCTTTTATTGTTTGTGTCTTATTTCATTCTAATTCATTACCAGAACCTGGTTCTGACTTAAATCTGGTCCACAACAACTTCCTTTTATGTCCTCTATCATCACTCAACATTTAACAAGTATTTAATAAGCATCTACTATATTCCAGGAACTGGCACATAGTAGGTATTTGATAAATACTTGTTGATTCAATACTAACTTTGTGCGAAGTATTAGCAATATAAAAATGAAACTGAAACATTTTCTGTGTTTAAGAAGCTCATATTCTATCAAGGAAGGCAGCATGAGCATAACAGGACTTAAGAACTGCCCATGGGGAACCACATAGAAACTTGATTGTTCTCTAATTGACATAACTATACCTGCTTCTGGATAGGTATAACTATCAGTAGGTTGATTATTTAGTTGCTGGACCAGAAAAAAAAAACTGATGAAAAAATCTAGCTTGCCTTTTGCTCTCCAGAAAAGAAAATGGAATTTCAGCCAGGAGTGGAAAAGAAGGCCCTTTCTGTACCCCAGCCTGATGATGAAGGGCCATCATTCCCTATGTGGGAATATCTTATAATAAAGGGGAATAATTTGTAATAAATATAATACATATTAAGTTTTTATTATAATAAAATGATAGTTTGGAGCCAGGTTGTAAAGAGTTTTAAATGTCAAATACTGGCTTTTTATTTGTGGGTAATGGGGAACAAGTGGACTGGTGCTGGGAATCCTGCTGGTGTTTGCTGGTCTGATTTGATTGTTTCTATAGCATTGATTTCCTGAGCCCTAAAAAATCCTCAGAGCAGAAAATCACAGGGCTATGCAGCAACTTGGAGAGACTCATGTCTTCATCAGAGAGAAAGTGAGACTTCTGGAGAGAAAATCCTGCTTGATGTCTGATCAGATTATGCTGGGTAGAGGTTAGATATAAAACAGTTAATTAGCAATCTTGTAAAGATTTCAAACCTAAGGGATTTGAACATTATGCTCACAACTGATTGGAAGAATAAGAAGTTCTGGATTATGTTCAAGTCATTTTATGATTCTTTACTACTTTGAATTTTGTTTTCTGCGTGGGAGTTAACGCTTTTGTTCTATAACTGATTCATATTTGTACACTGGCTACTTCCCTCTCCTTCCCTCACCACCTCTTGCTAGGGAGAACTCTAAACTTTGAGACTATTTATATACATGGCACTTTTCCTTGGCAATCTGAGGCAGGGAGTGAAATGAAGCATGAGGGAGCCTAATTCCCCTATTGGGAAGACAGTAAACTCTAGACCATTGCAATATTCCAGGTAAGGGGTAATAAAAGTCTGAACTGGGACAGCAGATCTGGATAAACCATGATAGATTTGTGGAGGATAAACCACAATGGCAGAGTGTGGATAGGTTACAAGCACTGTGATCTCAGCCAAGTCTGCTAGTCTCTGCTAAATATGAATATACAAAATCAATACCATTTTGGCAGAGGGGGAAGAATGGGGGAAAATAGAACCTGAGGAGCTCAGAAAAGCTTTCTTGGAGGTAGTGTTTGCACTCATCTGTGAAGGAATCTGGGGATTCTTAGAGGGAGACAGTAATGAATTCTAGACATGGTAAACAGACCAGGCAAAGGCATAGAAATGGGAAACAGAATACCATGTGTAATGAATGATAAGAAGGTCATTTATCTGAACCATAGCATTCATGAAGAGGAATAACTTGTAATAAAGGGGAATAATTTGTAATAAATATAATATATATTAAGTTTTTATTATAATAAAATGTAGGTTGGAGCCAGGTTGTAAAGAGCTTTAAATGTCAAATACTGGCTTTTTATTTGTGGGTAATGGGGAACTAGTGGAGTTTAATGAGTAGTGGAGTGACCCAATCAGACTTGTGATTTTGGAATATCACTTTGGCAGCTATGTGGAAGATGGAGCAAGGAGGCAGGGAGATAAATTAGGAGGCTACTGCCGTAGTCTCAGTGAGAAGTGGTGAGAGTCTGATATGCTAAACATGATTAGAAAGATGTTATGGGAGTAAAATCAAGAAGACTGGGATTATGTTAAATGCGGAGTTAGGAGTTACTCTGAGATTGCCAATCTGGATGACTGGAAGCAAAATGGTGCCATCAACAAAAATAGGGAAGTTCAGAAATAAGAATGAATAGATATTCTGTGTTGGCAATGTTAAGTTGAGATGCCCATTGGAACAATTAAATGGAAATGACCAATAGGCAAATGTTGAATATGTAGATTTGGGGTCCATAAACAGAAACGATCATTAAACCTATGCTAGTTGATGAGATCAAGATAGAGTGCAGAGAGAAGAGGATCCAGAATAGAGAATTGGAATACATTTACAAGAGGTATAAGAAAGATAATGATTCAACAAAGAAGCATGAAAAGTCAAGCAAGGTAAGTGAAAAATTGAGAGCACCATCATGAAAATTCAGAAAGAAGGGATTATCTAATAGGAGGGGAGAGATAACTATCAAATAATGCAGGGAGTTTGAGGATGAAGACCAAGAAATAAAATAATTCCTGTCCTTCTAGATTTATATTCTATTGGAGGGAATCATTTGTGAACAGACAAATAAATGTAAAATATATAGAAAATAAATCTAAGGTAATTTCTGATGTGTATATGAGGAGAGAGGAGGACATTATCAATAGAGACAAATCAAGTGTAGCCCTTGTGTAGACGAGGCAGTTAAGCTAGGACTTGAGAGAAATTAGGGTTTCTATAAGCAAAGGTGAGGAGGGAATGTGTTCCAGATCTGGGGAGCAGGCAGTGAGAGAGCAGGGAGACAGCATGTGGAATAGTTTGCAGAGGAACGACATATGGATTGCTTAAATAATGACAGTCCGAACCATTTCCTGTGCCTGGGATGACAGTGAAAGGGTAAATTGTTCACAAGGAAAGTGAGCAACAAGCACATATTATATGACTTCTATGTGCCGGATACCATGCTAAGCAATTTGTAGATATTTTATCATAACAAACTGTTGTATCTATCTCCATTTTATAATTAGGAAACTGAGGCAGATAGCGATTAAGTGACTTGTTCAGGATCATACAGCTACGAAAAGTCTGAGGTTTTTCTTAGGTCTTCCCAACTCTAGTCTAGTGATCTGTCCATGAGCCCCTTCTTCTCAGCCTCAGCTTTTCTGTTGCATACATAGCATAACCTCCCTAAAATATTAAGGTTTCCCATAGGTCACCAAAGAGGTTAGGAAATGCCTTGGATTAGAAAGCTCCTAGTAGGAATAATTTTTGTTTTGTAACTAGGAAACTCTACCTCCCCAAAATGACAAGTGACTTGTTTAGTATCTCTCCCAAAGTATATAAGATGGGATTTAAACCCAGCTCCTCTGTCTGAGCATCTTGTAAATAACAGGAGTTGTAACTAGAGAGAGGAATAGGGCTCCAAAGCTATTTGTAGATGACAATTTATATAAAATCTTTTTTAGGGGGTAAGGAGATCAGGGTTAATAGCTAATATGTGTCAAAGGTTTGAGGTTGGATTTGAACTCCTGAGCTGGCATTCTATCCATTGAGCCACCTAGCTGCTCCTTATATTAGACATTTTGAGTAATATTCCATTTCATCTTGCTTGTTGATTAATTATTTTCATGTACTTGTAATTGGGGTGAATATCTTAACCTTAGATTTTTTTTCTTTTTGATGGGGATGGAAATGGAAGGAAATTCCTGAATCACCATACCCACAGCTCTTTGGAAAAGAATTGAATGGAGACATGTGTGCCCAGTGTGCATGGCAGGAAGGGGGAGAGGGAAGGGAAGAGGAGGGAGGATGCCAGATTTGGATTAAGAACCATGACAAAAAAAGCAGGAAAAAAGAAATGGAGGGGAATGAGTCTTCCCCACTTTGTGGCAAACAACAAAAAAAATACGATGTTGTGATCCACATTCAGTCCCCATAGACAGAAGTCTCCATGGTTCTCTATATCACAAATCTTTTGGAATTGGCCTGAATCATCTCATTGCTGAAAAGAGTTTGGCAGTATCTGTTGCTGGTCTGTTCAACAGCATTGCCCACTGCTGCCATTTCAGCCAATCTGGTTTATCTCCTGGTACAGAAATAGAGAAAAATAAATAAACATTGATTCAGCATCTACTATGTGCCAGGAACTGTGCTAAACACTTTAAAAATATCATCTCATTTAATCTTCATAACCATCCTAGGGATGTAGGTGGATGCTATTATTACCTTTAAAATTGAAGCTGAGGCAGACAGTGGTTAAGTGACTTGCTAATAAGTGTTTGAGATCAAATTTGAACTCAGAACTTCCTGAGTTCCAGACCCAGCTCTCTCTACTATACCACCTAGCTGCCCCAAAAGCTCAGGGGTATCTCATGAGAGCCTATAAGTTTTAATTCCAAAGTCAACTTCCAATTTTTCATATAGTGATCAATCAAGTCTAGCTTCAGTGACAATCGTTTCTCTCACCCCATCCCCACCTAAAGCCTCTCTCCAAACTCCAATTACCAATATGATAATCTGGAAATTTGAATCTCTGGAGTGGCAGAAGGTAATAATAGGAAGAGCTAATACTGCACATCAATATGTAAATCTCTTATCTTTCCCTATCCTATTTCAACATGAATAAGGGAAGCAAATACTTCTATTTCAATGTGTCACTTAACAGACATGATTAGGTTTTAAAATATGTAGACAATATTGTCTATACCTAAGATTCTAAAACTTTAACATCATGGATCTTTTTGACAGTATGGAGAAGCCATTCTCAGAATCATGTTTTTAAGACATAGAATGACAAAGAAAACCTGATTTAAAAAACAAAAATTACAGGCAAGGAAATAGGCTTTGAGAGGATAGGTGACTTGGGTTTAGGGTCACTTAACTTGTGAGCATCTGAGGCTAGATTCAAAGCCTAGACATTATTATATTTAATATTTTTATTTTCCTCAGTTATATGAAAAACAATTCTTTTACATTTGTTTTTAAACTTTGAGTTTTAGATTCTCTTTCGTCCTCCTCGCTCCCACCCTCCATTAAGACGACACCTCTGAATATATAAAAACATTATATAAAACATTTCCATAAAAGTCATGTTGTGAAAAAATATATAGATTTTCCTCAAAAACCCCTCAAAAATAAAATTTTAAAAAGTACACTTCAATCTGTTTTCAGAGACAATCAGTTCTTTCCCTGGGTATGGATGGCATGGATAAGTCCTTCAGAATAGTCATGGATCATTGTACTGCTGAAAACAGCAAATTCCCAGCTGATCATTCTATAACATTGCTATTACTTTGTACACATTTCATTTCGCTTGAGTTCACGGAAGACTTTCTAGAAGAAGTTAAGTATTCTTGATTCTAAGTCTTATAGACACTCAGTTACCTGTTATTGTAATAAGGAATGTGGGGACATGGAAGAAAATAAAAAATGTGGCAGAGAGGAAGACCTTGGGAAGTCTCAAAATGTTCATAAATTTATTAGATTGTGAGCTCAAGAATCATATTTTGTTTACATCTTTCACACAGTAATTAGCATGGTGTTAATTCACATTAGTTGGAACTAGATAAATATTTGTAGAATTAATGGAATGATGGTCAGTTATCAGAATATTCGGGAAATACTTCAAGTGAAGTGCCTGACTTACAATCTTAAAGTTTTTGGTTAGAACTTTATCAACTAAATTAATATATATATATATTTTGGCTAAGGCAATTGGGGGTAAGTGATTTATTTGCCCAGGGTCACACAGTTAGGAAGTAGTATGTGTCTGAGGTTAGATTTGAACTCAGGTCTTCCTGACTTCAGGGCTGGTGCTCTATCCACTACACTAATTAGCTGTCCTGATATAACAGTTTTACTATTGTTATTTGGACATAGATTACAGCTTACTGAATGGTGACTTCTCAAAGAGTCAGATTTGAAATTTATCCTTGGTTCTGCCTGGATAACATTGCACTAGGTTAAATTCCTTTCCTTGAGCCTCAGTTTCTATAAAATGTGTGACATTGGACTAAATGATTTCTCAGAGATTTTTTTTTTTTAATAACATTTTAAGGGTAGTCTTAGGTTCTTTTTCTTTATGACTTTTCATTTTCTGTTAATAATATATCTTATGTTCTAATGTCTTTTTGTGGCTCTATATTTGTTTGGTTGAATATTTTTCCAGATTCTTTCTCTCTCTAATATTCTGTGCTTTACCATCCTATGTTCTAACATTTTATACCTTATAAGCTAATATTCTGTGTTTTAAGATCCATTTACACTTAAGAATCTACTGGTCCACCATTCTATGTTTTACCATTCTCTGTTCTATGTCCTAACATTTTATGTAGTCCCCAAATCCTTTCAAATTCTACCATTCTATGTTCTGTATGTGGTCTACTATTCTAATTTGCTTGCCATTTTGTGTTGTTCTAAAATTCCTTCTATTTCTATATTCTATGACCCAATATTCAGTGTTCTAAAGTTTTTCCCTCCCCAGCTCTAACATTGTTTTAGATATTCTAACATACATTGTGGTAACAATTTTGAGTTCCAAATTTTCTTTCTCCTCTACCTCTTTTTCTTTAAAATGGTTGTATTAATTTGCATTTCTCTGCTCAGTAGTGATTTATAGCATTTTAAAAAATGTATCTATAGATAGCTTTGATTTTTTAATCAGAAAACTGCCTGTACTTATCCTTTGACCATTTATCAATTGGGAATGATTCATATTCTTATTAATTTGATTCAAATCTCTATATAGTTGAGAAATGAGGCCTTCATCAGAGACACTGGCTATAAAAATTATTTCTCAGATTTCTGCTTTCCTTCTAATCTTGGCTGCATTGACTTTGTGCAAAACCTTTTACATTTAACAATCAAAATTATCCATTTTACATTTTGTAATGCTCTCTTGTTTCATCTTAAATTCCTCCTTTCATCACTGATCTGACAGGTAAACTTTTCCTAACTCTCCTAATTTTTTTTATGATATCGCCCTTTATGTGTAAATCATGTACTCATTTTGGCCTTATCTTGGTATATGGTGTAAGGTCTGAGCCTAGTTTCTGCCATATTGTATTCCACTTTTTCCAACTTATCTTGATATAAGTTATAAGGTCTGAGCCTAGTTTCTGCCATATTGTATTCCAGTTTTTCCAGCTATTTCTGTTAAATACTGAGTTCTTGTCCTAGAAGCTAGAATCTTTGGGTTTGTCAAACACTAGATTATGTTCATTTATTACTGTGTCTTGTGTACCCAAACTATTTTGGTGTTCTACCACTTTCTTTCTTGGCCAGTATCAGATAGTTTGATGATTATTGCTTTATAATAGTTGAGATCTGGCTATCTTCTTGCATTTTCCCATTAATTCCTTTGTCATTTTTTCAGGTAAATTTTATTATTTTTTGTAGTTCTATCAAATTTTTGTTAGTTTGATTGGCATGGTACTGAATAAATTAATTTAGGCAAAATTGCATTTTTATTACATTGGCTGGGTCTACCCCTAAGCAATTGATAGTTTTCCTTTTGTTTAGATCTTTTTGTGAAAAGTGTTTTGTAATCATATTCATGTACTTCCTGGGTTTGTCTTGTCAGATTAGCAAATATTTTATATTGTCTACAGTTATTTAAAATGGAATTTCTTTTTCT
Source organism: Antechinus flavipes (assembly GCF_016432865.1). NCBI lineage: Eukaryota > Metazoa > Chordata > Mammalia > Dasyuromorphia > Dasyuridae > Antechinus > Antechinus flavipes. The sequence continues at coordinate 62,697,308 of NC_067399.1, forward strand.
ATCTCTTGCTTGTTAGGCTTTTTGATTAATACATAAAATGATGATTCATGTAGATTTGCTTTATATTCTACAACGTTGCTAAAGTTCTTAATTATTTCAAATAGTTTTTACTGGATTTTCTATAATTCTGTAAGCATGCCATCGTATCTGCAAAAAGTGATGTTTCCTTCTTGCCTATTCTAAACCCTTCAATTTTTCTTTTCTTTGCTACATTCGTAGTACAAAATTGACAATAGTGCTGATAAGGGTCATTCTTGCTTTACCCCTAATTGGGAAAACTTCTAGCTTATCCCTATTATATTTTAATGCCTGATGATTTTGCTAGATACTATTGATCATTTAAAGAAAAACTCTATTCCTATGCTCTAGTGTTTTTAGTAGGAATGTATTTTGTCATTGTTTTTTCTACATCTATTGATATGATTTGTGTTTGTTTTAAGATTGATATGGTCAATTATGCTGATAAGTTTTCCTAATATTGAATCAGCCTTTCATTCTTGGTATAAATTTCACCTTATCATACATAGTATATATGATCTTTGTAATATGTTCTCTGGTTTCCTAGTATTTTTAAAAATGCATTTTTTCTTTTTTTTTTTTTTTTGCTGAGGCAATTAGGGTTGAGTGACTTGCCCAGGGTCACACTGGCTGTGTGTTAAGTTCTGAGACCAGATTTGAACTCAGGTCCTCCTGACTTCAGGGCTGGTGCTCTATCCACTGTTCCACCTGCTGTCCCCAAAATGCATTTCTTTAAACTTAAATGCAAAATAAAAAAATAGAAAATATCATGTGCCCAGCAGAGTTTCTGGGAGGATTCAAAATTTGTAATAAATTTCCATTTCAAGAAAACATATGTACTAGAAGACATTTTCATTGTCATTTTTTTGTTCTCTGCTTCACACTTTATCACTTTATTTTTTTCCTCTTTCTTCCCTATCTTTCTCAAGCAGACTACAATTGAGCAGAGTTATATTTGTGTATATAAGCACATGTACTTATGTACATATATCATGTACACATACATCTAAAACAATTTTAATATGGTTGATATATAATGAAGCTTTCTCTTTGAATCTTTTACTTTGATTACTATCCTTACCTTTTCTAATTCTACTCTTGATCATTGTTGTGTTTGTGTATATCTCTCATTTCCTATCCCTGCTCTTACACTTAGGTTCTATTCCTTAATTTTCTGTCACGTATTCTCCCCATCTTTCCATCCAGCTTAGATCTTTCCCTTTTCTTCCCCCAATCTTTTCCTTATCTCATTCCTATGAATCTACAGCTAGTAGTTAAAAATTTTTCATTATTTGGGGAACATAGTATATTTTCTCTGTTTTAGTTCTTCCTGGTTTAGGTAACACCACATTTGTGGCCCAAAAGTAATTTGGAAGGACTCATCTATTTTTTCAAATCGTTTCTATAGTGTTGGAATTGTTCTTTAAATGTTTGATGGAGTTCATTTGTGAACCTAGATGATCCTGGAAATTTTTTCTTATGAGTTCATTGTTGGCTTGTTCAATTTTTTTTCCTAAGATGAAGTTATATATTCTATTTCTATTAATCTGAATAACTTATATTTTTGTAAATATTTGTCAATTTTGCTTAGATTCAGATATATTGGCATGTAATTGGGCACAATTTCCTAATGATTGCTTTTCTTTGTAAATTCACCCTTTTCATCTGATACTTTTGATACTTTGGTCTTTTTAAAAAGTCAAATTAACCAATGGTTTATCTATCTTAATGGTTTGTATTCTATATTCTAAGATCCCTTCCAAGGTCTGACAATTAAGGTTAGTAAATGAGTACAAAAGATGTCCTATAAGAAACCAAAAGATTCTTCCAGTTGAATTTTATTTGATATTTCAGTTCTTCAAGGATCTGATCCCTAGAGTTTAGGCCTTCCATCCCCTAATACAGGTCACAAATTTTGACTCGGCAAATGCTCCAATGAGTTACTGTGAACCAAATTTCTGTTATCCTGAAGCTATCATAGTGTTACGTACTACTGAACAGCAGGTCTTGTGTCTTGATGACAGATATGGTATTATCAGGCCATATTCAAGACTGCCTCAATCTGGTAGAGCTTGCAGACAGGCAAATAAGACTCATTTATAAAGCACTTAAAATGAATTCTGCTGTTTTGGCCTCAGAGAACCCAAGACTATTCCTGTCTATGCCAAGGTGAGGTCTTAGAAGAGAACTGTATTTGGTAAGGCTAAAATTGGTATTCCTCTGGGAAAGACTTTCATACATTCTTTATTTTTTGGGACAGCACTTTGCCATGAAAATGTCAAAATGGGAATTTTAGTGGAAAAGAAAATCATCCTAGTAAAAAGAAAAATGATACATGTTTGTGCTTTTTATGAGATTTTAAGTGTCCAGAGTCTTCGATCTGGTTGCAGAGTCACTTTTATACTTCATTCTAGTTTTTGTCCTCCAATCCAAAAAACCCCAGCCTTGTAAAACAACATCTACTATGGACAAGAAGGCAACAGAAAGTATGAGTCCCTGCAAAGAAAAGTACTGCCGTTATTTTAGTCATTCACAGTGGTACCAACATATTTCCCCTCCCATTTCTTGACATTTAGAAGCATCCATGTCTATTAGTCCCCCAAAACTGATATAACCTTATAAGTATTTTTTGGTAAGGCAATTGGGGGTAAGTGTCTGAAAGGGAATAGCTTGTGTTATAAGTTTTTTGGAATTGTAGTTGGTTATTTTGTTGATCATAGTTACATCTTTCACAGTTGTTTTTTACAATATCATTGTTATATGTAAATTATTTGATTCTGCTATGGTTATGCTACATTTTCTTCCTTTTTTTTTCTTCTTGTCTTTTAAACTTTGTTTTAAAACTTTTTGCCTTCTCAGGAACTCATTATCTTATGTTTTTTCTAATTTTCAGGGAGTTTCTTGCTTGGAAGAAGTTTTATACCTATTGTGCCAAGCTCTTAAGTCTGTTTCCAATTCTTTCTTCCATAACTCCCATTTCCTTTCCTACTTTTTCTTCTAGAGCCCTCATTTTATTTATAAAAACACTTAAAATTCTTTTTAAATTAGAAAAATATGTAATCACATCTAGGAATTCTAGTTGAACTTGTGGCCAATCTGTGTTTTACTTTGAAGCTTTTCTTTTTTTACTTTTTGTTTTTGAAGCTTTTTTGGGTAGGTTTTGGGAGTAATTTTTTGATGTTTGTTTTGCTTTTTATGATGGGATTAGTTTTCAGTTTTCTAATTCTTCTAGTATATTTCCTAACTTAGTACTTCATATTAGGGCCAGTCAATGCTCCCTTCCAGAGGGAATGTCTGGGCCAAGCTTGTGTCCCTGAGAGTCTTGCTGCTTGCTCTTTTCCTGAGTTGAGTGTTGTGTTATTTCAGGAACTCAGAATGTCCTTGCAGGCCCTATAAGCTTTCAGTGCTCCTGAGTGGCCTGATCCACTCACTGCGGTCCCCTCAGTCTCATCTCTGAGAGTTATTGCCCTGGAATTGAGTCTGTGGGCCTACTCCATTTGGTGTTTCATAAGACTGTTGCTGAACTCAAAACACGTTTAGATATCCAGGAAGCTCTGTTGATTCAAAGTAACAGAACTGCAGACTTCTCTTTGGTCTGGTCTCTTTTGGTTCTGCTCTGACTTTGGGGTAAAGAGGAGACTGGAAATGAGATGCTACTCTCCTCCTAGGGTCCCAGCCACGCAGCTGCTGCTTGCTTCCAAGCTTGTTCTTGATCAGTACATGATCTAGGGTACTGGTGACTAAGGATCTAGGGCTCCCTTCTCACCCCGGGATGCTACTCTGTAGGTACAAGTCCCCTTTTCATTTTGGATCTGGGACCCAGACTTCACAGTAAGTGACAGAGCTGCCAGTTGGCATCCATCTATTCCTGGATGCTGCAGAGGTCAAGCTCCTTGTGGCCCTGCTGCAGAGCCCCTTCTTGTTCTTCAATAGACCTTGTCCCAATGTCCACAGACCCTTCTGTCTCCTTTATTAATCTGGCTTAAAAAAATGATTTGCTGTAATTTTCTCTTCTTGGATTTCTGATCAGAATATGATCTGCTGCATTTTATCTGTGTGGAGGAGTTGTGGGGTAGAGCTTGGTTGATACTATTCTACCATCATGGTTCTACCCTACATTAAATCCCCAATATATAGCTAGCTATATTAATAATTTTTTCTCCTCACATAAGATCCTTGTATAATGAAAGTGTATTTTAAGCTACCCTATAAAATATGAGTAATCCTTTATGGTATTGGATCTCAAAGAAAAGACCTCTAAGCACCTCGTCTTTGAATGTTTTTTATTCCCATTTGAGACAATGGTGGAAGAATGTACCCTGGATACTTCCAGAACTCCTTAGAAGAGTTGGGACTATATTATCTACTTTTCTATGGGCTGAGGTAGTTTTAATAACTTCCTATTTTATTTTGCTTTTGCCCTAAAAACCATTTGAGATTTATTCCTGAGCTTCCAATCATAACTTTACAAATTAGAGTCTACCAAAATCTGATTCTTTTTGTACAGTAAAATAACTGTATGGACATGTATACATATATTGTATTTAACTTATACTTTAACATATATAACATGTATTGGTCAACCTGCCATCTGGGGGAGGGGGTGGAGGGAAGGAGGGGAAAAATTGTAACAAAAGGTTTTGCAATTGTCAATGCTAAAAAATTGCCCATGCATATATCTTGTAAATAAAAAGCTATATAAAAAAATTAAAAAAAAAACAAATTAAGAGTATCTAGACCCAAATGGTCCCACAGAGCTTAGGGTCACAGATAAGACAGCTATATTCCCTAGATAGCCAACCAATAGTAAATTGGCAAACATTCTAATTCTATATTCTTATCTTAGCCAACCAATTACTCCAGCCAAAGATCCCAAAGGGTAGGCTAGCATCAGACACAATAAATAACACTTTGCTCTCCACCAATTAGGATCCTAGAGCCCTCATGAAGAAGGGCATGTATCAGCCATGAGACTTTTCCTTCCAAAAGGGAAGCTAGGAAGCCGTTTTTGGAGCTGCCATCCTACTAATCCTGAAGGTCCATGGCATTATACCTGTCTTTAGCTGGTTATCAATATAATTCTTTAATAAATCTCTTTGGGACCTATTTACCATGTGTATCAGTTTCTTTTTTTCCCTCTCTAGCAAGGATGCAGAGTTAACACCTAAACTCATTTGGAGAAGCCAATTATCAGGTCTGAAATGGGCAGGAGAAACTGGTACAGTTTACTTATTTTAAAATTCAATTCACATGACTGAAATGAGTGGCATTAATTTAACATCACGCTGCCCATTCAAAAATAGATACTTCTCCTACAACAGGACAGAACGTAGACATTTTTCCAAAGGACTGAAATTTAAATTTAATGTAAAAATGAAGCTTAAAAATAATTTACTTACAGCTACTTGCCAGTATAATTTATCCATAGTGGCTGGTGGATGAATTATTGAATAGAAACCAACATATGCAAGGTATATAAATGCAAAAAAGTCATTGAGCATGTCCTAAAAAAGCAGAATAGAAAAATAGTCAACATTGAATGCTGACAAGAGTATCATAAAAATACTATGGTTGCCTAAGGATTGATTGCAATTTAACTCAATAACTATGTTTTGGGCATCAAGCTACACACTGAGTATACAAAGGCAAAATTAAAATAGTCCACCTTCAAGGAACTGATATTATGGAGGAACCTTTTTTCAGCCAGATCCAGGTTCATCACCTCTGGCCTCTTTACTCCAGGGTTTCCTACAGTGTCCTGAAGGTCTTTCCTAGACACATTTGCATATAAATGGCTAATAGAATACTCAGATCAAAAATAAGTAAAAAAGTATGTTTTAATCCGCATTCAGACTTCATTGGTTCTTCCTCAGGAGATGGATATAATTTTTACATAAGTTCTTCAGAATTATCTTAGATCATTGGATTACATAAGTCTTCCTGTCTGACCACTCCTCAACTCTCTTTTGTTAGTTCTTCATCTGGGTGACACTTACTAACCATGGGTTTCTCTCAAGGGTCTGCCCTGGTTCCTTTTTTCTTCTCTGCCATACTTCCTAATTTGTTATTATCAACTTCTGTGAATTCAATGATCATCTCCAAGCAGATAATTCTCATGGTAAATCCATAGTAACTGTTCTTTAAACTAAATGATCATTGAACTTGATAGGCCCAAAATTGAACTCATCTTTCCCCAAACAACATTTCCCTTTCCAGTTTCCCAATTTGCCTTTGAAGCCATTATCTCCCAATCACTCAGGCTCCTAGTCTTGAGGTCATCCTTGATTGCTCTCTTGTAATCACATTTTTAGTCAGTTTTGAGGCTTGTTTCTACTTTGAGAGACATCTCTCTTGTACATCCCATTCTCTCCACTCATTCAGTCATCACTGCTGTAGTCTTTCATCATCTCATACCTGGACTCTCTACTCCAGTCTATCCTCTGCTCAACTTCTGAAATATTTTTTCCTAAAATGTAGGTCTTATCCTGTCATTTCTCTACTCAATAATAACTAGTTGCTCTATATTACCTCCAAGATCACATAGAAAAGGTTTGGTGTGAATTTAAAAAAAAACTCTTCACAACCTGACCCCTTCATTTTTCTCCTTATAATTCATTCCCCTCCAATTACTGTCTGATCTAGATACACTGGTCTGTTTTTAGTTCCTTGAACATGACTGTCCATGTCCCAACTCATTCTTGGAATATTCTCCCTCCTCACCTCTACCTTCTGATTTCCTTCAATATAGCTCAAATGTCACCTTCTGTAGGAGATCTCATCCTCCACCCAGAGCTTTTCCTTGGATATTACCTCTAATTTATCTTCATGAAAACTTTTGTTTTCTTAATCAAATCCATTTCCCCCCACAAAAGCAAAGTTGTTCTTTTTTTTTAGTAATCATAACTCACTTTACAAAATGCTTTTATCACAATATTCCTATTAAGTAGATAACGCAAGGATTATTATCCCCATTTTAGTGATTAGGTAACTATCTATTGAATTATAGAGATCACTTAATTGAACCCCTAATTTGACAAATAAACAGAAGTACACATGGATTAAAAAGCTTGTTCCATGTCGCTAGTTGTTAGTAGAGTCAGTAATTACACATATAGTCTATTAAATCAAAGTCAGTGATTCTTCCATTATATAAGTCATTCAATCAATAAGCATTGATTAAAGTGCCTACTAAGTTTCAAGCATTGTAATGAATAGATTCCATCAAAATTAAGATCTAGAAAGTTGTCCTATGAGATTTGGGCTGGGATCTAAAGGAAAGCAGGGAAGCCAGAAAACAGAGATGAGGAGGGACACAACCAACGAAAATGCCCAGAGTTGGGAGATGAAATGTTTTGTTCTGGGAGTGTGTGTGTGTGTGTGTGTGTGTGTGTGTGTGTGTGTGTGAAAGAGAGAGACACACATACACACACAGACAGCGACAGAAAGACACAGAGATGGATGTAGTCAGATCTGTTTTAAGATAATATGACAAATGAATCAAGGATGTGATGGGGGGAAGATATTTGAGGTAGCAGACTATTGCAACAGTCCAGGTGTGAAATGACATAGGCCTATACCAGGGTGGGAGCAAAGTAAGAAGAGAGAAGGAAAGTTACAAAGGTAGAATGGCCAATCCTTGGCCAAAGCTTGGATATGAGGGATAGAGATAGTGGAGAGTCAAGGATGACAGATTTTAAACTGGGAGGATGGTGGTGCCTTCAACAGTAACAAGAAAGTTTAGAATAGGGGAACATAGGGAGCAAATTTAAAATCCTCATGGCTTCCCATTTGCACAGAGTTCCACAGCTAATTAGGTGTAAAACTGGAACAAGAGAACAGATGGAGAATTGAGCTGAAAGGAAGAGTGAATGGTCTTAGCTGACTCTGCTGCTTACCTCTAGAGTAAACTTGATAAAATCCCTTCTTTTGAGACAGGTAGATAACACACCGCATAGTAGTAGACTCGGAAATAGGAAGACTTGAGTTCAAATCCTGCCTTAGGCACTTATTAACCATGTGAAACTAGGCAAGTCACTCAATTTCTTTTGAAATAATATTTGTAAAGTGCATTGCAAACCCTGAGACTTGATATTATCATTATTATTAGTTTTGTTTCCTGTAAAGGGTGGTTAGATTTAGTCCCTCCCAGATATAAATCTATGATTTCATGATCCATCAGTCTATGGCTCTTTCCTCTGGGATTTTTCCATTTGGCATAAATATTAAAACATGGAATCAAAACAGTAAATGACCAGGGGGCAAAAGAAGAGAGGTGTATAGTGGGCACAAATAGGTAAAGCATATAGAGTTCAACTCTAATAGAGAAAAGAGAGCCAAGGTAGTTGGACAGCAAACCCAAAACAGATCATAGAGCAGTAGAGGATCTAATTCAATCTATGGCATAATGGAAAGACTATCACATTTGGAATCTTGGTTTTTAATCCCATTTTGCTATTTGACTACCTGTTTGACTGTTGGTAACTCACTGTCCCAGAAAACTGGGACTAGTTTCCTCATCTCTTAAATAAAAGCATTTGACTAGATCCCAACTTCTTAAGATGTGGGTCTTGACTCCATATGGAGTCTCATAACTGAATGTGGAAGTCACGAAATTATTATTTGTTATCAGTAAATGTTTGATTTATATATCTATTTTATATACTTATATACGCGGGAGTTACATAAAAATTTCTCAGGTGAAAAGGGGTAAGGAGATCCCAGAACTAAATCAGGTGTTCTTAACATGACTCTTACCTTTTTTTAAAACACCATTTTGAGAACTATTTATCAATACAATTAGTACTTTATTTTGTGCATTTAAAAATATTATTCTTAAAAAGGATTCTTAAAAAGGGATCTTAAAAGGGGCCCAGGACACCAAAAAGATTAAGAACCATCCCTTATGTTCTATTAACCTCTGAATTCAATTCAATGAACATTTTCCCAAAGTTTACATGTCTGTTATATATGATATGTATCCACAAAGACTTAAATTGAAATTACAAAAATAAACACTTACAAAAATGGGCCAGATCAGCTTTGTTAAATATCTTGGGAATGCCAGGATATTCGCAAAAATGAAGAAAAAAAGGAGGAAGGATTCTATCATTAAGACCACTGGAACGAACACATTGGCTGTTTGGGTTCTTTTCATCAAGATAAACGACACTATCAATAATATCTGAAATAGAAAATAATAGAGTTCCATAGATCATCATTTAGTTACCAATTTGTCAAGATTTTATCCAGTCATGAAAAGATATGGAATATGTTGGACAATAGAGTCCTAATCTAAATTGGAATGACATTTACTTCAATATTCCAAGCAATTGGAATTTCATTCCTCTGGGCCCTCCCTTCTCTGTCACAACCTCAACACATCTTTTTCCATAGTTGGAATGTTTCTTCCCCTCTCCTCCTCATCATCCAGGAACTAACCGAGCAGTGTTTATCTTCACAATTACCTAGGCTAGTCCTCAAAGGTCTGTCACTTGGTGGATTCTTTTAGAACTTGCACTTTCTTTGGCACCCCTTGGGATCCTAACTCCATAAGGAAATTTTGGAGTAGAATTTTAATGAAGAAAGATCAATTTTGATTCAATTCAACAACAAAAACTATTAGGAATAAAGTGCACATCTTATATATTTTTTTAAAAATCAGTTGCTCAAGAAAAAATGAGTGGCTTTCCAGATAAATTGTGTGAAAAAAAGAGCTAAGGTTTTTAATAGACCGCAAGCTTAAAATGAGCCTACAGAGTGACATCCAGTTTAATCCAATAAATGTTTATGTTATTATTCTTATGAACTGCAGAGCTTGATGCTGATGGCTAAAAATACAAAGATGGAAAAAAATAGGTTTTGATCTCAAGGAGTTTACATTCTTCTGGGGGATACAGTGTGGGTAAATAAATAAATGCAAAATAATTTCTGGAGGAAGAGAGTACTTAATCTGGAGAGTCAGGGAAGGGCTTGTAAAGCTTGTAAGGTAGGATATGGCACCTTAGTGAATTCTGGAAGGAAACGAAGAGATTCTGAGAGGTGGAGGTGAGACAAGAATGCATTTCAGACATAGGGGATAGCCTGGGGCAGCTGAGCCATTGAGTAGAGGGAACAATTAGTGCACTAGAAAATAAGATACAGGAAGGGAGGAGAGTCAAAGTCTGTTTAGCTTGATTAGTGAGAACTACATTATGGAAATTTCAATGATAGATTGGGTGGCTTGGATTTTGTGTTTTATCATAGTGTCTCCTGGATTTCTCTGGGCATGCCCATTTCTAACATGGAGCTGCCCTTGAGGGGCCTTTTTAATCGGTCTGTTTTACTTAATTTGGGGTTCACCAGGTTGCCACGAAGTTGACACTGGATTTTCCAACATGGGATTTACCTGTTCAGCTCAGACACTTATTAGCTGCATGATCCTGAGTAAGTCACTTAACCCTGATTGTTTCCCTCCTCTCCCTGCCCTCCCACACCAAAGAATTCTTATGCTAGGAATAGCAAGGAGGCTAGTGTCACTGGATCACAGAGTAAGTATATATGTGTGGTGTGAGAAAACTGGAAAAGGGTGGAGAGGGGAGAAGAGCGGCACATTAAGGGCTCTGAAAGCCATACAAAGAATTGAGATTTGAGCCTGAAGGACATAAGGAGTCACTGGTGTTTACTGAAGGGGGAGGGGGAGGTAAATGACATCCTCAGACCAATTTGACAGCTCGAGGGGAGGACGGTTGGAGTGGGAGACAGAAGCAGGCAAGCCCATCAGCAGGTTGTTGCAATAGCCAGAAGAGGAATCATGGGGGAGTGACACTAGGAGTCGAGGTGACTGAGTTGTATGAGTGAAGGGAAAGGGACGCCGGTCCAAGATGGTGAGGTGGTCTTTACAAAGCCGATTGGATACTGCAGGAAGGAATCAAGGACGACTCCCAGGTGTTGCACCCAGATGACTAGAACGATGGTAGTACTGTCAGCAGAAAAACATGTTTGTGGAGCGATTTGCCTTGGGAGTAAAGGGAGGAGAGAAGCAAATGCTGTTTGGGGCATTAGGATGAGGGATCCTCATGTTCTCTTGCACAGCCAGGCCACATCTGGAGGCCGATATCCTGTTTTGGAGCCACAACTGTTAAGAGCAGCACAGATCATTTGCATTTATCTCAGCTGGGGCCCATGTCTGAGAGAGAGTGGAAAGAGCCAGGTCCCTAAATGATTCTCCCAAGGGGACGACCCGGAGCTGGAGCCGTCTCTTCTGGCTCCTGCATCAGGACCTGTCACCCCCCCTCTCTCTCCCACCCCGCCCCCCCACCGCTTGGACTCTCAGAAACTGTGAGGCCGGCTTCTCTTTTCCCACCGCGGCTGCAGACACTCCCAAGGCTGCGATGCCCAGGCTGTGGTCCTAAACCACAGACTCCTCGGGTTGAGCGGCCCCGCCTCTAGACCCATCTACAGAGTCCCCAGGCTGAGAGGCCCCGCCCCCAGACCAGAGTCCCTCCCTCTCCCATTCCCCGCCTATCCACACCCTCCCAAATTGATTGGCTCCGCCTCCAGGCCAGAAGCCCCTCCCTCACACCTATCCACAGACTTGCAAGGTTGCGAGGCCCCGCCCCCAGTCTTATCCACACCCTCCCAAATTAATTGGCTCCGCCTCCAGGCCAGAGGCCCCTCCCTTACACCTATCCACAGACTCCCAAGGTTGCGAGGCCCCGCCCCCAGACCTAACTACAGAGCCCCCAGATTTTGAGGGCCTGTCTCCCAGTCTCCCGAGGCTGAGAGGCCTCTGGCTTGTCTCCCTCAGGCCGGCGTTCCCCGCCCCTCGGCTCCTAGCCCCCAGCTATGGGCCGGGTCTCACCACAGACAGAACTTTTAAATCTCCGGAACCGCTTTTGATGAAGTAGTCGTAGGAGCTTTGCTTGCATTCCCATCTGTATTTGGCGAAGCCAACTTTATGCGTTGGAGCCAAAGGAGACTCCGGGGCGTTTATCTCTGGGGTCGACATTACGAGTGGCGGGCGGGGACGGACTCCGGGCCGGGAGCAGCCCCATCCCAAGATGCCTTCCTTGCGGAGTCGGGCCCCCAACGGCTTGCTGCCCCCGCGCCATTCCGTTGTGTGGTCGCGAGGCGAGTCTCCGTGGAAACACTGCCCGGCATCCCCTGCGCGTCCCCTGCCGTGGGACTCCCGTGCGCCTCCGTTCAAGACTCCCCTTCTTCCCCCAAAGCCTCGGACCTCCGAGCGCCTCTGCAACACCCTCCCCCCCCAAACTGGGAACCCTTGTGCGCCTCTGTGCGACGTTCCCTTCCAACCTTGGGTCCCCCTGCTCCTCCATTCAAAGTCCCCCCAACCCTGAGAACCCTTGTATGCCTCTGTGCAATGCATTCCCTAACCCTGGGACTTGAGTGCACCTTTGTGCAATGTTAACCCTCCCTCCAACCTTGAGATCCCCGTGCTCCTCTGTGCAAAGCCCCCCCACCCTGGAGCCCCTTGTGTTTCTCTGTAAAAGCTATCTGGGGTCCCTTCCTGGGGTCCCCACGCTTCAGTGCATTCCGCACCCCGCCCCCACCCTTGGGACCTCACCATTCGGACCCCGGGACCTTGGAACGGGGTCCGTTTGTGAGTGTAGAAGGTTTGGTTTGGTAAGGACCATCTCTTCCTGTGACCAGCCCTGGAAACTTGGGCTCTGCCCCAGGCATGCCGCCTGACCTTGGGGATGTCACCATCTCCTCTTCCCCCAGATTTCTTGACTGCCTTCCTCACTTGTGCCTCTTGGAGCTCTTCCTTGAAGCCCCAAGCCTCCCCTGCTTATACAGGGCACAGGGATCACCCCCAAGCTGTTGGGGACCCTCCTTTGTATTTATTCTACAGTTAGGTGATACTAGCCCCTCTGCCCTTCTTAGCTTTGTGATCCTGGGCAAGTCACTGTTCCTCAGCAGTAAAACAGAACACCAGCACCTCCCTCACAGAGTTGTGAAAACAAACGAATTAACATTGGTAAACTTTGAAAACTTCAAAGCGTTTTATACATGCTCTCATCCTATCGGTTTACTTGACAGTGTATATGATCTAGGCAGCTCTCTACATAGCTATAGGTGCAGTGGATAGAGTCAGACCCGGAGTCAGGAAAACCAGAGTGCAAATCCTGCAACACACTGGCTGTGTGACCCTGGACACTTAACCTTGTTTGCCTCAGTTTTCTCATCTGTCAAATGAGCTGGAGAAGGAAATGGAAAACCCCCAAATGGGATCATGAGGAGTTGGACACGACTGAACAGGCATCTGTTATATCTCCTTAATAGAAGCAGCAGTTTCACTTTTGTGTTTCCCCAGGATCTAGTACAAGGCTTGACACAAGCTTATTTAGTATTTGATTGATCTGTGAAATGGGAGTAGAGGGAGAATGAGACACCAAACTGCCAACTTAGCAGTTGTGTTTCCTGCACCTCATGTTTCTTCAAAGGGACTGAAATGGGTCCCTTTCAGCTCTAAGTCCTGTGGACTTCATCCTCCTGTTTTGGGTCTACTGCCCATCCCATCCCCAAGCAGTACTGCCTCATGTGGGGGGAGACAGAGATGCAGAACCCCCCAGAATAGTCTCACCTCACTCATACTACAGACCCCTTTTCAAATGCTTTACAGAATGCCTTTTGCTCTTGTTTGCTCATCTTAACTTCCTTTATGGGGTGTGAGGAGAGGATTAAGTCTCAGCCACCACCCTTTTTGGTGCCTGCATAGACTTTTCAGTGATAAGTTCCCTCATTCTTGGCTGCTTTATCTAGAAGGAGCTAAGTCAGGAGGATATTTGTTTCCCTTGGAGTTTTTAATTCATTGTTGATCTGCCTGCTTTTCTCAGATTCATTCTTCACTCAGCTTGCTTTTTAAAATTTTTTTCTATTAGCAGCCTCTCTTCAAGCTGATGTCCAGCTATATCTTTTTAAACATGCACAATTCCTCTCTATATTTCCACAAATATCACGGTGCACAAGAAAAATCAGCTCAAAAGGGAAAAAAAAATAAGCAAAATGCAAACAATAACAAAATGAGTGAAAGTACCATATTGTGATCCACCCCTCAGTCTCCACAGTTCTCTCTCTCTCTGGGTGTAGATGGCTCTCTTCATCACTGGAATTGGCCTGAATCATTTGTTGATGAGAGCCACGTCCATCAGAATTGGTCATCATATAATTTTGCTGTTGCTGTGTGTAATGATCTCCTGGTTCTGATCATTTCAGTTATCAGCTTGCTTTTCTTAAAGCACAGTCTGACTGCATCTGCTTCCTTCTAGCTTCTCTGACTTCCTTCAGATTCCTGCCAAAATCCTACTCTTTGTAAAAAGCATTTCCTGATTCCCCTTAAAGTGCCTCCAATTTCTCCCATTTACAATCTAGCTTGTCTGCAAGCTATTGTCTCTTCCATTATGTGACCTGTTGGGAACAGAGGCTGATTTCTTTGCTTCTGTATCCCCAGTGCTTAGCAAAGTGCCTGGCACATAGTAATAGTAAAAGCTTATTGATTTCACTAGATTTTATTGCTTGGAATATCTAAAAAGCACAGAGTAGAGGGTATTTGAGCCTTTAAGAGGTATGTATGGGGGGCTCCAGTGTCAGTCTCAACTTAGGATCCTACAGTTAAATATGTTACCTTGAAATCATGTAAACAGAAAAAAAATACCATTTTATCAGAAAATCTGCAAATGCAATATAACAAATATGGGAAATATGTTTAAAAGGTATCACATGTTTAACTTATATCAGATTGTTAAATGTCTTGGGGCTAGGGGAAGGGAGAAAAATTTGGAACACAAAATCTTACAAAAATGAATGTTGAAAACTAGCTTTATATGTATTTGGAAAAATAAAATACAACTGAAGGGAAAACAAAAGGAAATCTGCATGTGATCCTGGGCCATCTTTGACACTATGTATTTTTTTTCTTCTATACCTGGTAAACAGGGATCTACTATGCAGTCCTCTTGCTGCCAAAGACAAATTAACCCAGTGAACTCTTAATAAATCTATACACATATACCCATGCTGACATGCACGGACAGCCCCTTTTCCTTCAATATCAGTATTCTCTCAGACTTTCTTCCACCCCATATTGGTATATTCAGAGCAGAATCTTTCATCCTTACAAGGGGTCCTCCAGATTTAGTCTTAGAATTTCGTAGTTGATTTTTCATTAATCCCAGCGATGTGACTATGATGCAGTGTTGTTAAAAGAGTTCTGGACTTAAGACTCAAGGGAGATGTGAATACAAATTCTGCTTTCGATATTAAATAGCTGTGTGACTATGAGGATTTTATTTCTCTGGGTCTATGTCAAGTGGGGGAAATTACAGTTGAATTTGTATTTATTGTAAGGATGGGATAAACTGTTTGTAAAAAGCTATGCACAAATCTTAAAACAAACTATCAGCATAAGCTTGTGGTCTTATTCATACTACCCTCTGTTCTGTACTAATGGAAGATGATTTGGAAAGGCCTTGTAGTGGAAGTTCCCTGAATTTGGGATGGGAGGACCTGGGTTCAAAATCTTTTTCTGTTCACAGTCATTTCCTATCTCAGGGTCTCAGTTTTCCCATCCACAAAATGAACGGAGTTTACCAGATACTCTTTTGAGGTCTCCTGTAGCTT